>NC_041392.1:99614026-99627474 GCF_002162155.2 Triticum dicoccoides
AGAGAGGGGGCCGGCCACCTCTCCTAGTCCTAATAGGACTAGGGGAAGGGGGAGGCGCACAGCCCATGTAGGGCTGCCTCTTCTCTTTTCCACTAAGGCCCATCATGGCCCATTTAGCTCCCGGGGGGTTCCGGTAACCTTCCCGGTACTCCGGTAAAATCCCGATTTCACCCGGAACACTTCCGATATCCAAACATAGGCTTCCAATATATCAATCTTTACGTCTCGACCATTTCGAGACTCCTCGTGATGTCCCTGATCACATCCGGGACTCCGAACAACCTTTGGTACATCAAAATGCATAAACTCATAATATAACTGTCATCGTAACCTTAAGCGTGCGGACCCCACGGGTTCGAGAACAATGTAGACATGACCGAGACACGTCTCCGGTCAATAACCAATAGCAGGACCTAGATGCCCATATTGGCTCCTACATATTCTACGAAGATCTTTATCGGTCATACCGCATAACAACATACGTTGTTCCCTTTGTCATCGGTATGTTACTTGCCCGAGATTCGATCGTCGGTATCCAATACCTAGTTCAATCTCGTTACTGACAAGTCTCTTTACTCGTTCTGTAATACATCATCTCACAACTAACATATTAGTTGTAATGCTTGCAAGGCTTATGTGATGTGCATTACCGAGAGGGCCCAGAGATACCTCTCCGACAATCGGAGTGACAAATCCTAATCACGAAATATGCCAACCCAACATGTACCTTTGGAGACACCTGTAGTACTCCTTTATAATCACCCAGTTATGTTGTGACGTTTGGTAGTACCCAAAGTGTTCCTCCGGTAAACGGGAGGTGCATAATCTCATAGTTATAGGAACATGTATACGTCATGAAGAAAGCAATAGTAACATACTAAACGATCGGGTGCTAAGCTAATGGAATGGGTCATGTCAATCAGATTATTCAACTAATGATGTGACCTCGTTAATCAAATAAGAACTCATTGTTCATGGTTAGGAAACATAACCATCTTTGATTAACGAGCTAGTCAAGTAGAGGCATACTAGTGACACTTTGTTTGTCTATGTATTCACACATGTATTATGTTTACGGTTAATACAATTCTAGCATGAATAATAAACATTTATCATGATTATAAGGAAATAAATAATAACTTTATTATTGCCTCTAGGGCATATTTCCTTCAGTCTCCCACTTGCACTAGAGTCAATAATCTAGATTACACTGTAATGATTCTAACACCCATGGAGCCTTGGTGCTGATCATGTTTTGCTCGTGGAAGAGGCTTAGTCAACGGGTCTGCAACATTCAGATTCGTATGTATCTTGCAAATCTCTATGTCTCCCACCTGGACTAGATCCCGGATGGAGTTGAAGCGTCTCTTGATGTGTTTGGTCCTTTTGTGAAATCTGGATTCCTTTGCCAAGGCAATTGCACCAGTATTGTCATAAAAGATTTTCATTGGACCCGATGCACTAGGTATGACACCTAGATCGGATATGAACTCCTTCATCCAGACTCCTTCGTTCGCTGCTTTCGAAGCAGCTATGTACTCCGCTTCACATGTAGATCCCGCTACGACGCTTTGTTTAGAACTGCACCAACTGATAGCTCCACCGTTTAATGTAAACACGTATCCGGTTTGCGATTTAGAATCGTCCGGATCAGTGTCAAAGCTTGCATCAACGTAACCTTTTACGGTGAGCTCTTTGTCACCTCCATATATGAGAAACATATCCTTAGTCCTTTTCAGGTATTTCAGGATGTTCTTGACCGCTGTCCAGTGATCCACTCCTGGATTACTTTGGTACCTCCCTGCTAAACTTATAGCAAGGCACACATCAAGTCTGGTACACAGCATTGCATACATGATAGAGCCTATGGCTGAAGCATAGGGAACATCTTTCATTCTCTCTATCTTCTGCAGTGGTCGGGCATTGAGTCTTACTCAACTTCACACCTTGTAACACAGGCAAGAACCCTTTCTTTGCTTGATCCATTTTGAACTTCTTCAAAATTTTGTCAAGGTATGTGCTTTGTGAAAGTCCAATTAAGCGTCTTGATCTATCTCTATAGATCTTAATGCCTAATATGTAAGCAGCTTCACCGAGGTCTTTCATTGAAAAACTCTTATTCAAGTATCCCTTTATGCTATCCAGAAATTCTACATCATTTCCAATTAGCAATATGTCATCCACATATAATATCAGAAATGCTACAGAGCTCCCACTCACTTTCTTGTAAATACAGGCTTCTCCGAAAGTCTGTATAAAACTAAATGCTTTGATCACACTATCAAAGCGTTTATTCCAACTCCGAGAGGCTTGCACCAGTCCATAAATGGATCGCTGGAGCTTGCACACTTTGTTAGCTCCCTTCGGATCGACAAAACCTTCCGGTTGCATCATATACAACTCTTCTTCCAGAAATCCATTCAGGAATGCAGTTTTGACATCCATCTGCCAAATTTCATAATCATAAAATGCGGCAATCGCTAACATGATTCGGACGGACTTAAGCATCGCTACGGGTGAGAAGGTGTCATCGTAGTCAATCCCTTGAACTTGCCGAAAACCTTTCGCGACAAGTCGAGCTTTGTAGACAGTAACATTACCATCAGCGTCAGTCTTCTTCTTGAAGATCCATTTATTCTCAATTGCTTGCCGATCATCGGGCAAGTCAACCAAAGTCCATACTTTGTTCTCATACATGGATCCCATCTCAGATTTCATGGCTTCAAGCCACTTTGCGGAATCTGGGCTCACCATCGCTTCTTCATAGTTCGTAGGTTCATCATGATCTAGTAGCATGACTTCCAGAACAGGATTACCGTACCACTCTGGTGCGGATCTTACTCTGGTTGATCTACGAGGTTCAGTAGTATCTTGATCTGAAGTTCCATGATCATTATCATTAGCTTCCTCACTAACTGGTGTAGTTGTCACTGGAACAGTTTTCTGTGATGTACTACTTTCCAGTAAGGGAGCAGGTACAGTTACCTCGTCAAGTTCTACTTTCCTCCCACTCACTTCTTTCGAGAGAAACTCCTTCTCTAGAAAGGATCCATTCTTAGCAACGAATGTCTTGCCTTCGGATCTGTGATAGAAGGTGTACCCAACAGTCTCCTTTGGGTATCCTATGCAGACACATTTCTCCGATTTGGGTTCGAGCTAATCAGGTTGAAGCTTTTTCACATAAGCATCGCAACCCCAAACTTTAAGAAACGACAACTTTGGTTTCTTGCCAAACCATAGTTCATAAGGTGTCGTCTCAACGGATTTTGATGGTGCCCTATTTAACGTGAATGCGGCCGTCTCTAAAGCATAACCCCAAAACGACAGCGGTAAATCTGTAAGAGACATCATAGATCGCACCATATCTAGTAAAGTACGATTACGACGTTCGGACACACCATTACGCTGTGGTGTTCCGGGTGGCGTGAGTTGTGAAACTATTCCACAGTTTTTCAAATGTACACCAAACTCGTAATTCAAATATTCTCCTCCACGATCAGATCGTAGAAACTTTATTTTCTTGTTACGATGATTTTCAACTTCACTCTGAAATTCTTTAAAATTTTCAAATGTTTCAGACTTATGTTTCATTAAGTAGATATACCCATATCTGCTTAAATCATCTGTGAAGGTGAGAAAATAACGATATCCGCCACGAGCCTCAATATTCATCGGACCACATACATCGGTATGTATGATTTCCAACAAATCTGTTGCTCTCTCCATAGTACCGGAGAACGGTGTTTTAGTCATCTTGCCCATGAGGCACGGTTCGCAAGTACCAAGTGATTCATAATCAAGTGGTTCCAAAAGTCCATCAGTATGGAGTTTCTTCATGCGCTTTACACCGATATGACCTAAACGACAGTGCCACAAATAAGTTGCACTTTCATTATCAACTCTGCATCTTTTGGCTTCAACATTATGAATATGTGTATTACTACTATCGAGATTCAATAAGAATAGACCACTCTTCAAGGGTGCATGACCATAAAAGATATTACTCATATAAATAGAACAACCATTATTCTATGATTTAAATGAATAACCGTCTCGCATTAAACAAGATTCAAATATAATGTTCATGCTCAACGCTGGCACCAAATAACAATTATTTAGGTCTAATATTAGTCCCGAAGGTAGATGTAGAGGTAGCGTGCCGACCGCGATCACATCGACTTTGGAACCGTTTCCCACGCGCATCGTCACCTCATCCTTTGCCAGTGCCCGCTTATTCCGTAGTCCCTGTTTCGAGTTGCAAATATTAGCAACAGAACCAGTATCAAATACCCAGGTGCTACTGCGAGCTCTAGTAAGGTACACATCAATAACATGTATATCACATATACCTTTGTTCACCTTGCCATCCTTCTTATTCGCCAAATACTTGGGGCAGTTCCGCTTCCAGTGACCAGTCTGCTTGTAGTAGAAGCACTCAGTTTCAGGCTTAGGTCCAGACTTGGGTTTCTTCTCCTGAGCAGCAACTTGCTTTCCGTTCTTCTTGAAGTTCCCCTTCTTCTTCCCTTTGCCCTTTTTCTTGAAACTAGTGGTCTTGTTAACCATCAACACTTGATGCTCCTTCTTGATTTCTACCTCCGCAGCTTTCAGCATTGCGAAGAGCTCGGAAATAGTCTTGTTCATCCCTTGCATATTATAGTTCATCACGAAGCTCTTGTAGCTTGGTGGAAGTGATTGGAGAATTCTGTCAATGACGCAATCATCTGGAAGATTAACTCCCAATTGAATCAAGTGATTATTATACCCAGACATTTTGAGTATATGCTCACTGACAGAACTGTTCTCCTCCATCTTGCAGCTATAGAACTTATTGGAGACTTCATATCTCTCAATCCGGGCATTTGCTTGAAATATTAACTTCAACTCCTGGAACATCTCATATGCTCCATGACGTTTAAAACATCGTTGAAGTCCCGATTCTAAGCCGTAAAGCATGGCACACTGAACTATCGAGTAGTCATCAGCTTTGCTCTGCCAGACGTTCATAACATCTGGTGTTGCTCCAGCAGCAGGCCTGGCACCCAGCGGTGCTTTCAGGACGTAATTCTTCTGAGCAGCAATGAGGATAATCCTCAAATTACGGACCCAGTCCGTATAATTGCTACCATCATCTTTCAACTTTGCTTTCTCAAGGAACGCATTAAAATTCAACGGAATAACAGCACGAGCCATCTATCTACAATCAACATAAACAAGCAAGATACTATCAGGTACTAAGTTCATGATAAGTTTAAGTTCAATTAATCAAATTACTTAAGAACTCCCACTTAGATAGACATCCCTCTAATCTTCTAAGTGATTACGTGATCCAAATCAACTAAACCATAACCGATCATCACGTGAGATGGAGTAGTTTTCAATGGTGAACATCGTTATGTTGATCATATCTACTATATGATTCACGCTCGCCCTTTCGGTCTCCATGTTCCGAGGCCATATCTGCATATGCTAGGCTCGTCAAGTTTAACCTGAGTATTCTGCGTGTGCAAAACTGGCTTGCACCCGTTGTAGATGGACGTAGAGCTTATCACACCCGATCATCACGTGGTGTCTGGGCACGACGAACTTTGGCAACGGTGCATACTCAGGGAACACTTCTTGATAATTTAGTGAGAGATCATCTTATAATGCTACCGTCAATCAAAGCAAGATAAGATGCATAATAAGATAAACATCACATGCAATCAATATAAGTGATATGATATGGCCATCATCATCTTGTGCTTGTGATCTCCATCTTCGAAGCACCGTCATGATCACCATCGTCACCGACGCGACACCTTGATCTCCATCGTAGCATCGTTGTCGTCTCGCCAATCTTATGCTTCCACGACTATCACTACCGTTTAGTAATAAAGTAAAGCATTACATCGCGATTGCATTGCATACAATAAAGCGACAACCATATGGCTCCTGCCAGTTGCCGATAACTCGGTTACATAAACATGATCATCTCATACAATAAAATTCAGCATCATGCCTTGACCATATCACATCACAACATGCCCTGCAAAAACAAGTTAGACGACCTCTACTTTGTTGTTGCAAGTTTTACGTGGCTGCTACGGGCTTAAGCAAGAACCAATCTCACCTACGCATCAAAACCACAACGATAGTTTGTCAAATAGACTCCGTTTTAACCTTCGCAAGGACCGGGCGTAGCCACACTTGGTTCAACTAAAGTTGGAGAGACAGTCGCCCGCAAGCCACCTATGTGCAAAGCACGTCGGGGAAACCGGTCTCGCGTAAGCGTACGCGTAATGTTGGTCCGGGTCGTCTCGTCCAACAATGCCGCCGAACCAAAGTATGACATGCTGGTAGGCAGTATGACTTATATCGCCCACAACTCACTTGTGTTCTACTCGTGCATATAACATCAACATAAATAACCTGGCTCTGATACCACTGTTGGGTTTCGTAGTAATTTCAAAAAATTTCCTACGCACACGCAAGATCATGTGATGCATAGCAACGAGAGGGGAGAGTGTTGTCTACGTACCCAACGCAGACCGACTGCGGAAGCGCTGACACGACGTAGAGGAAGTAGTCGTACGTCTTCACGATCCAACCGATCAAGCACCGAAACTACGGCACCTCCGAGTTCGAGCATACGTTCAGCTCGATGACGATCCCCGGACTCCGATCCAGCAAAGTGTCGGGGAAGAGTTCCGTCAGCACGACGGCGTGGTGACGATCTTGATGAACTACAGCAGCAGGGCTTCGCCTAAACTCCGCTACAGTATTATCGAGGAATATGGTGGCAGGGGGCACCGCACACAGCTAAGGAATAGATCACGTGGATCAACTTGTGTATTCTAGGGTGCCTCTACCTCAGTATATAAAGTACCAAAGGGGGGGAGGCTGGCCGGCCACAAGGGGTGCGCCTGGAGAGTCCTACTCCCTCTGGGAGTAGGATTCCCCCCCCCCCCCAATCCTAGTTGGAATAGGATTCGCGGAGGGGGAAAAGAGAGAGAGGGGCCGGCCACCCCTCCTAGTCCTAATAGGACTAGGGGAAGGGGGAGGTGCACATCCCATCTAGGGCTGCCTCTTCTCTTTTCCACTAAGGCCCATCATGGCCCATTTAGCTCCCGGGGGGTTCCGGTAACCTTCCCGGTACTCCGGTAAAATCCCGATTTCACCCGGAACACTTTCGATATCCAAACATAGGCTTCCAATATATCAATCTTTACGTCTCGACCATTTCGAGACTCCTCGTCATGTCCGTGATCACATCCGGGACTCCGAACAACCTTCGGTACATCAAAATGCATAAACTCATAATATAACTGTCATCATAACCTTAAGCGTGCGGACCCCACGGGTTCGAGAACAATGTAGACATGACCGAGACACGTCTCCGGTCAATAACCAATAGCAGGACCTAGATGCCCATATTGGCTCCTACATATTCTATGAAGATCTTTATCGGTCAGACCGCATAACAACATACGTTGTTCCCTTTGTCATCGGTATGTTACTTGCCCGAGATTCGATCGTCGGTATCCAATACCTAGTTCAATCTCGTTACCGACAAGTCTCTTTACTCGTTCTGTAATACATCATCTCACAACTAACATATTAGTTGTAATGCTTGCAAGGCTTATGTGATGTGCATTACCGAGAGGGCCCAGAGATACCTCTCCGACAATCGGAGTGACAAATCCTAATCTCGAAATATGCCAACCCAACATGTACCTTTGGAGACACCTGTAGTACTCCTTTATAATCACCCAGTTACGTTGTGACGTTTGGTAGTACCCAAAGTGTTCCTCCGGCAAACGGAAGTTGCATAATCTCATAGTTATAGGAACATGTATAAGTCATGAAGAAAGCAATAGCAACATACTAAACGATCGGGTGCTAAGCTAATGGAATGGGTCATGTCAATCAGATTATTCAACTAATGATGTGACCTCGTTAATCAAATAACAACTCATTGTTCATGGTTAGGAAACATAACCATCTTTGATTAACGAGCTAGTCAAGTAGAGGCATACTAGTGACACTTTGTTTGTCTATGTATTCACACATGTATTATGTTTCCGGTTAATACAATTCTAGCATGAATAATAAACATTTATCATGATTATAAGGAAATAAATAATAACTTTATTATTGCCTCTAGGTCATATTTCCTTCAGGTTAGTCTTGAGTCTTGGCATCGCGTGCGTGTGCTTGCTTGGGTTGATGGAGTGTGTGGCAGCGCGCATGGAAGAAGGCTCCGCCGGGCTTGCCGGCGGGCGTGCGTCGTCGTCGTCGTGGTCGCAGCACGTCTACGGCGCAGTGGACGCCGGCGCGTCATCCGAGCGCATGGTCCTCCCTGGCGTGGCCTTTTGGCTTCCTTTTTTCATCACCGAGGGCGCAGTGGGGGCTCCTCTGTAGGCTCCTCCGTCCATCTGCTCGACGCTGCCGCCGTGGGCGCGTCCCCCGGGAGTCCCCCTTGACTCGTGGTGGCTGCTTCTTATATAGGCAGGTGTGTGGCCAGAAGGGATAAGTCTCGCTCCAGAGTTGTTGAACCGGGGCTCCTGATCTCGTGGAGAGATGACAAGATAAAGATGCATTATCTCCTCTGAAGCTTATCCCCTGTGCGTGCATTGCAGCAGCTAGACCTACACACCGACACGGTCACGGCTGACACGTAGGGACCTGGCCTGATCAGCTTTCGTGGATAGTCAAGCCAACTAACTCGTCACGTTCAACGAGCTAGCTACATGCACGCATAGGATTTCCATCGTAATCATAACTTGTACGTGAGATGTGCCCATGCACAACTCTTTGCATGCCTACGTACAAACTAGGTGCTAGGTAATCAGATTGATTAGATCAAGTATGTGTAGACATAAATAATCACTGCTCCGTGGTCTTGATGACCCTCTCTGATGAATATCAACACATTATTCTTGGTCATATTCATTCTTGCGCATACATATTGACACCATTTTTTTTATATTTCATAACAAAAATCCGCCAAAATGGCGTCGAACAGTAGGGAATAGGAATTGAGAGAATATGAGGCTAAAAATACCCATGGTTGGGGGTAAAGGAGTTGTGGAGGGAAGGGGAAGAGAATTGACAGGGATAAGGGCATCTCTAAAGCAGACCCTTGAACCTCCCGCAAGCATCCGGACAATTCGTCGGCGGGCTGGTCCGAACATCCCTTTTTCCGCAAACTAACAAAGGGATTTCCTGGAGTCCAGGCATTCATATGACGAACCAACAGCCGCCACGTACCCACACACTGCGCCCTCTCCTCTCTCCTCTTTCTCTCTCTCCATGCACCAAATGGCGGAAGATGTGTATGAGCAATGGCGGAAGGTGTAGCTAAAATGGCGGAAGCTAGCAGGCTCTGTTTTCTTTTTCCAAATACATACATACTAGCTAGCTTCAGCCCAAAGAATGGTGCAACATGATATAGTACATATACAGAGTGGTTTTTCTACACCCACTCTCGGTGCACCCACGGTGCACCCATGCAAAAAAACATATCAAAACATTTCGAAAAAATCTGAAACTTTGTGGAAATGATCATCAACAAATGTTATGGGGGCTTGCAAAATTTGATGGTCAAATAACATTTGAGGAGCTCTCTACAAAAAAGACAAAATCACTGAAATAACCATATAGTAAACTTGTTTGGCGGAAGGTTTGGCTCTCTTTTCTTTATTTAGAATGGACATACGTAATATACACCGATTTGGAATAATAATCCGCAACCGTATACGCATATGTTTGGCAGAAGGCAGTACTAACCGTGTTAGCTATTTGGCGGAACGTTGTTGTTTGACTCGGATTTGAGGTATAGAGTTGGATGGTAGGCTCCCATATCAGTGTCGGGACACCGGTCCGGATCGATTTTCGGATAAATATCGTGTTCATTTGCAGGTCAGCGTTGAAGATGCCATAACTCCCCCGTATCTCTTCCTTAGAGGAACTTGGTAATTCAGCCCGAGAATTGGAATTGACGAAGAAATAAAAAACAAGCAGAAAATAAGAACTGACACTGGGAATTAAATTAATAGGTTAGTCCATAAAAATAATATTAATTGATATAAAAAGCATATAAAAATGATAATATAATAGCATGAAACAATCAAAAATTATAGATATATTTGAGACGAATCAGACGTCAACGGTGACGATGTAGGGGGTTACAAAGATGAGTCAGCAGGCGGGAAGAGGCAGTGGAGGAGGTCACAGCCAAATAATTATGAAGTGCTATTACATGAACGTAAATTGCACATATGTTGTACTTCCATTAACATACGTCTTTTCATGTGTCTGAATTGTATGTTTTTTACATTTGACAATTTATGTTAGCGTTACCATTTAGAATTTACAATTTGGGTCAAAATTTACAATTCTTAATTTTTAGCTCTAAGAGTTTCATATTTTATAATTACACTTATTGTTTAGTATTTAGAGTTCGTCTTCGGGTTTAAGGTTTAAGTATTATAGTATATGGTTTAGGGTTTAGGGTTTAGGGTGTAGGCTTAGTACTTTTACTTTTTGCCTATATTATCACTATATTTAGTTTAGGATTTAGGGTTATTGCTATTTACAATGGAGTTGTTGGATTTCCACGAAGAGGGAAGGTGATGTAGCACAGTAGTAGATAGTATTTTTCCTCAATTAAGAACCAAGATTTATCGAACTAGTAGGAGTCACGAAGTTAACAATGTTAGCAGTACCTGCGCACAAACAAATAATTTGCTTGCACCCAACAAAGACAATGGGGTCGTCACTCCCCTTGTTCTTGATAGTCACAAGATTATCAGTACATGCACACAAACAAATACTTTGCTTGCACCCAACAAAGGCAATGAACCCTTTAGACCGAGTATGTACCCTTTTGCACCAAATATACTGTTGCATGTGTTATCTTCGAAGGCCTTCAATCTGTAAGGATAGAAGATGATATCTCCCCTCTCCCCGTCAGAAATGATGCTTAAATATGGATGTTCTTTTTTGAGGGACAGGAAGATAAGAACAAACATAAACTAAGAAAAATAGCATAGCAATGACATAATGAATCATTTTCTTTTCTTATCCGTTCTATATTTGTATCTTCATTCCATTTCTCATTATTAAGAGACCCCGTGGAATAGGTGTCAAACCCCACACTAATAGGTATATCGGTAAGATACCGAAAAAGGCTTTCGCCCCGCTTTATATATAAAGCAATGCCACACCTTACAACCAACAGGACAACAGGAAACAGAAAATACACTCAACACGGATACAAAGCACTACGGAAGAGCTAACGAGCTCCGAAGAACCCAAAAGTACTTCGGAGCCCACGACGGTTATAGATCATGACATGGACATGCCCGCGACAAGGGAGCTAATCATCGCTGGAGGAGAGCCATGCTTTGTCGCCTCCCAGGGCCACTCGGTTCACCATCCTAATCTGCCGCTGAAGAGGGCACCCCCGCCCTCTCGTCCTGGATCGAAGGACATCGACCCATCAGCAGGCAAAGCAGCTCACCCCCGAGCACGCTTGGACCGGTGAACCAGTTGCCGAGGAGAGGGCTACCGCCCTGGCAACCTCACCTCTGAAAGACACCCATACATCGCCACCGTCTCCGGCCAAGACCTAGAATCCCACCGCAGCTGTCGGACATGAACACTACTGAAGAAGCAGACTAACACCACGCCAAATCCTAGACCGCTGATCACCCAAGACGGCGCCTTCAAGAAGTACATGACACTGACGCGCCATCGCCGCCCCAATCCAGAGATTGTAGGCTTTCGCCCGAGACCAGGAGGCGAAGGGCATGGAGTAGGTCTCGATGTTGCCCACCAGAGGGACAACGGCGCCACGGGCGTCGCCAACATCGTGACCGGCATCGCCGACCAAGGGTTTCCCCTGACCTAGTGCCCACACCCAGCGCCCCGCCACCGAACAGGACGCCAGGAGGACGCCCACATCTCGGCCGGTCAAGGAGGACAAGCGCCGGTGAAAGCCTCCAACTTCAGATCGAGATCCATGGCC
This sequence comes from Triticum dicoccoides, assembly GCF_002162155.2. NCBI lineage: Eukaryota > Viridiplantae > Streptophyta > Magnoliopsida > Poales > Poaceae > Triticum > Triticum dicoccoides. Next base: position 99,626,037 of record NC_041392.1, read on the forward strand.
GCCACCGCCTCACCGCCCAGCACGGCCAAGACCAGCGCACCGCAGCGCCAGCGCCACCCCCAGACGTGGGAGCAGCGCCCTCTCCAACCGTGGCCGCCGCCACCAGTGACACCCGCAGCCCCGAGGGGACCAGATCGACCTCGCCGGACCTAGCCCCCACCACCGCCGCCGCAGAGCCACACCACCGCCTCCCAGCACCGCTGCTGCAGAATCCGTGCATCCCCGCCGCGGATCTAGCTCCCCCACGGCCGGCTAACCCGCTCGCCGGGATCCCGAGCAGGGGAGGGAGGAGAGAGGCCCCGCCGCTGCCATCGCCGCACGGGCTTCGCCCGGTGGACGCCCTCCGGCAGCGGCGAGGAGGAGGGGGCGGGGGAGGGAGCTGGCCGTCGGCGGCGGATCTGGATCTCCCGAGACACGTGCGCGGGGCGCGTTGCGGGAGCCGCGGGAGGGGGCAGTCTCGTGTTCCACTCAAGAACCTTCCATATCTGTAAGATATACGAATGCATTACACACAGAAACAAAAAATGAATTATATCTATACATAACTCATTTTGTGAATCTTAGACGAAAATCAACCGCGCAAGATCCGCATGCCCCTCGACCTGTGTGCTATAAATTCTCTCCCTAGCCTACCATGCATGCACACATATCTAATCTACATGTACTTATTTCTAGCTAGGAGTAAGGGCATCTCCAGCCGTTGGCCCCCCCAGGAGGCATTTTTTCGCCTCTTGGGGGGCTGCCGGCGAGAATTTTACTTTGGGGCTGAAATTTCTTCCAGTCGTTCCCTCCCCCCCAGGCAGCACACGAGGCGACGAGGCTTGCTGGCCCCGCTGCTGCTCTTCCTCGCCGCCACGCTCTCCTTCCCCTCCGCCTCCGCCTCCTACCCTTCGCTACCCATCAACGGGATCGGACGACCCTTCTTCAACCTCGGGCGCCTCTGCAAGTCCCGTCGATCTGCTCGCCCCCGACCCTCCTCGGCTGCCTCGACCCCTGCAGCGCTTCGGGCACCATGGCCGGAGCTCCGCTCCCGCGCGGTCGTGCGCCCCTGGCCATGCCCCTGCGAGCCAACTGCTACTGCCTGCTGCACGCGTGCCCGTGTCCCTGCTTCTGCTGCTACGTGAGATGATGCTGCTTGGCTGCTTGGCCGCTTTGCTACTCCGCGGTCAGGCGGGATATGCACGAGCCCAGCAGCCCAGGACGGCGTCTTTGGCAGCGTGCAGGGAGCGCGAGTGAGATGATGGACACGGCCGCGGGAAGGACCAAGGAAACCAAGGACGCGGCGGCGGGGAAGACGAGGGAGACGGCGTCGACGAGGGAGACGAGCGAGACGAGGGAGACGGTCGTGGTTGGCACGCTCGGGGCCGGTGCGCCCGGTGCCGGGGCCGCCCGTGGCCGGCGCACCTGGTGCCGGGGACGCTCGGGGCCGCCTGTGGCC
>NC_041392.1:99627749-99628406 GCF_002162155.2 Triticum dicoccoides
GCCCGGTGCCGGGGACGCTCGGGGCGGTGCGCCCGGTGCCGGGGCTGCCCGTGGCCGGCGCCGCTGGCTCAGCTCCGCCAGGAAGGCGGTGGCGCAGACGGGTCGCGCGGACTCCGGCGCCGTCCGCGAGGAAAAGATGAGAGAGAGGAGAGAGGCTGAGAGGAAAAGAGGAAAGAGAGAGTGAGGAGAGAGGCCGACATGTGGGGGCTTTGCATGCAAAAAAGAGCGCCGGCACCCCCAGCTGCGCCCCGACTTTTTGGGTTTGGGTTGGTACCCCCGGGCGTAATTTCGGCCAAATCCGGCGCTTTTTCAGGTCTTGGGGTCCCGACTGGGAGAAAAATTAGACGCCGGCGTCCAAAAAGTGGTCATGGGGGGCATCCTGGGGGTCCGGCTGGAGATGCCCTAACTAATAAACCCAACTAGCTTAGCACTGTACACCGAACACATCCTCTACGTTAGTCTTATTCCTAGGTCTTCATCCTGTTGGTCCAACTTGGCATGACCATGACTTTTTTTGACAGAGTATGTCTTTTTTACGAAATAACTTTTGAACTATTCATCTTTAATCATGCCAATACAACAAAAACCCAAAATAAGAAAAATTACATCCAAATTCATAGACCACCTACCGACGACTACAAGCACTGGAGCGAGCCG
>NC_041392.1:99628510-99632924 GCF_002162155.2 Triticum dicoccoides
TTTTTTGGAGTAGACAGTCGGGAAGTCGTCGTACTAAGACCTCATAGGACCGGCGCATCAGAACAACAACCGCCGCCAAATGAAGAGCAGCGTAGATTGGAAGGATCCAACCTGAAGACACACGAACGTAGATGAACGACGAGCAGATCCGAGCAGATCCGCCGCCATGGCCCTATGGCCACCGGAGACAAGGCGGACTGACGGCGACGCCAGCAGGTGGTAGATGAGAGACAGAGAGTATGTCAATGGCATACCATATCTATACCTACTATTAAAGGGAATAGGTATTCTTGGTTTGGTTCGGTCCTTTTCGTTGATTTCGTTTTGTTTGAGCACAAGCTAATCACAAGCTAAGCCATCTAGGCCAGGTACTTGTATGTTGATGGGCCTTCTATGGGCTTCTATAGAGACCATGCAAAATATCTGGGCCAGGTACTTGTACGTTGATGGGTCGTCTATGGGCTTTCATAGAGACCGCGAAAAATTATTGTGTCAAAATAAATCAACATTGTGGGAATTAAACAGAGGACCTCCTATCTGGATCTATGTTGTAACAACCAACGAGCTATGCATCTTTCATGTTTTCTAATCTCACTTCGCTCTTTTACAATAATTCTCACCGGTAAATATATGAGCGGCCCCAGGAATCAACCGACAGACAGTTAAAACAAAGGAGAGCGGTCGTCATGTTTAGGGTGAACTATTTAAGCAAATGAGCTAATTAAAGGAAAGATTGTGGGCTTAAATAGAATATTTAAACGAATGTAGCTAATTAAAGAAAAAATTATGGGTAAAACCCGTGGAATAATTAAAAGAAAGATCATGAGCTTAATAAATAGAATATTCAAATAGATGGGGCTAATTAAAGGATGGATTTGAGGTAAAAAGGTAGAATAATTAAAAGGAAGGATCCATAGGCCTCAATGTGGTGGAGCTACTAAATTAGAAACGAAAGGATTTGATTCCCGACTAAAAGGATAAGCACGTCATGGTAATTAATGAAAGGATTATACTTAAATGGAATTAGTGGAAGATTATGCCCGGCAAAGAAAATATGGACGTGGCTAAATTGCATCCAATTTTTTATGTTCATTTTGTTGAAGAATGTTAAGTTGCAACATGTTCTTCATAGCGATTCCGGTGTTGTGGGACATTATGCTTGCACAAAACATTAATTTTTTCTGTTGCAACGCACGGGCATATGTGCTAGTTTTTATAGAAGGGGGAATATAATGTATAAGAAACTTGCATTGGTTGCAAACAACTAGAAGGGACACCAGACCAAACCCGCTAGCTAGATTCACGGAATTAAACATGATGAAGACCTTTTTTTTTACCATAACATGATTTTTTGTCTCTATTCGATCCAAAAAAGGTGATCGGTTTCATTATAATTATCAAAAGATATAACAAAAATAAAATAAAATAAAATAAAATAAGGTAACCTCTAGTTTTAAGCGAAGCCAAAACAACATAACGGGAGCAACGCAGGCAACCCAACACTAGATCAACATGAGGGAGGGGCGAACAAGGTTTCAGGAGCTTTTTGCACAGCATCTTCTTCTTCTTCTTCTTCTTCTTCTTCTTCTTCTTCTTCTTCTTCTTCTTCTTCTTCCAGCGGCTTACTAGGCATCATCATCAGGATTGACCGCTTCTTCCATATACTCTTCCTCTTCCGGCAGCAGTCTCTAGGCCTGCCTTTCTCCTCGACCATTGTTGTGTAACAAACCACAACATGGTGAAGACCTACGTACCCACAAGATTAACTGCAACATGCTCAAGCCATCCGGACACATCGCTCAACCATGGCGTACGGCGGCTTCCGGTAGCGACCGTGTCCACACCCGCGACTGCCTGGTAGGTGGTAGCTACGACTCGATGGAATGCCAGCACTGCCGCGAGACGCCATCTCCTTTGTTGGACCACCCACGCTTCTTCCGGCGTCTCTACTCCGTTCTGCCATCGGGTACATACACGCTCGTCCTGAACGTGTGTAAATGAAGGCAACGATGGAAATGAATGCGACGACGGACCACCGGGGCAGGCTGAATGTTATGGGCTTATGGCTTGCTGCCTCCTTTCATAAAACAGAAGTTACGACAGCGCCAGGCCCCGCTTGACCCCAAGTCAAGTCTCCTCCAAGCACAGCCCAAGCCACCCCGACGCGGCGTACCACGACTGTCGGCGACCCCGGACACACGCGCGGCCGCGAGACGCCATCTCCTGTACCAGGCACACACACTTCTTGCCGCCCCCTTACGTCCGTGGACGCGAGTGACCGGTCATTTCTCAAAAGTTCGTGTGTTCCTCCAAGCAAATCCTCAAATACACAGAAGTACTAATGTCATGCAACATTAAACTCACACAGTAGTTGAGCACACAAACATAACATAAGAAGTTCATATATGTCATCGGACTACCAAAAATTGACATGTTCTACTAACTAAGAATGATACGACAATGGAGGAATTTCATCCACGACCGCCCTTACCTGTGACTTCTTCGTTGTGGAAGTAGCGGTCGAAGACGCATATGAATCGAGCCGGATCTACTCACTGTCGGAGTTGTCCGATCCATCATTAGCCCCCTCCTCCTCTTTGGGGGGCAGTCCGGCGAGGGCACGGACCGCCCAATTTTGCTCCTTCGAGAGGGCACGCGCCCTCCTCCTGTGTCGTTTCTCAAGGATGCGGGCACCGAGGACTTCCTCGTTCATGTCCAAGGGGGCGTGCGACTCGGCCTCTAGCACTTCCGCGGCTTGTCGCACCCTCGTGCTCGCACGACGGGCACACCGGTCCTCGGTAGCGGTTGGGCCGCGCCGCATGTCGGTGTTGACCTCACACTTGGAGCCCGACGTCGTGGGGACAAGGCACCACCGCAGGGGTTGCGTCGTTAGCCCGGGGATGTCTGTTCTAGCACTATGGTACCTCCAGCTGATGGTCACCATGTCCAGATCCACTGTGGTTATGCCCCTTGAGCCGTGGGCGCCGACGGATCCAAGCGCCATGTACACTGACGCAATGGACCCGCCGAAGCGACTCTGGCTATGGAGCTGGGATTTCCTCCCTGGACCGACGAAGAGCTCCTTCTCGTCCCCGCATGGGACGAGGTCCCAGATGATGGATCCGGAGATCTTGGAATCAGATCTACTGCCTACTCTCTATAGAACGCCGGGCATCGCTGTAGAGGATCTTGCGGACAATCTATGAAAGTGGAGTGACTAGGGTTTGGTACGGAATGCTGACAAGGACACATATGGCGTCGGGGTGGGTCAGCGTTGTTAGAGATATATTTGGTATTTAGAGATTGTCCAGGATTAGATATGAATTATTTCCATCTTATATCTACAACGACTACGCTCTCGGCTACCTCGACAACGGCATAAAGGGCTATCACCACGCTTGAGCAACTCGTCGGCTTCCTCTATAGTCCACGCGTCCACGACGCTCCCGCTGCAATTGCGGAGGAATGTCAGCCCGCCGGCTGCTATTCTCTCCTGTCTGGCCGTTCGCGACGCTCCTGTTGTTCGCAACGCTACCGCTACGACTGCAGGGGATATAAAGATATATTTGGTATTTAGAGATTGTCCACGATTAGATAGGAATTGTTTCTATCTTATCTCTAGGAGGCATCGTGCCCTCCAAGTCTTATACTCAATATATACTCGCACTCGAGGCTCAATAATACATCCATTATATTCTGCCAATTTCTCTCTCTATCCCTTCTAACAAGCATGGGTCAGATCTGACGTGACGAACGTGTCCGAACATCCCTATACCCACCCCCACATATGAGCTAGGTACAAGGGTGTCGGTCAGCCCGAACATATGGGCTAAGTTTACCAGGTCCGGCTGGATGGCAATTTACCGTCCACGCAATGACTGGACTATCCGCCGAGACTGTTATGGGAGGATACGGGTGCTCCAGTTGTTTCTAAGGCTTTGTACAATGGGAGGTGCTTAGGGAGATGCTTAATAAAATAAACCGAGTTCTTCTTAAGCATCAGTGCTTATTTCTACAGGACAGACGCTTAATTAAGCGTCCACCCTCTACAAATAAGCACTGGTGCTTAGATAAAAACTGATTTATTTTTTTAAGCACCTACCCCAAGCACCTTGCATTGTACAGGGCCTAAGATGCACGAATAGCCCCGCTATGCCATTGGCATGCATGCTCGGTCTTGGTCGAGAAAATTTATCTAACTTGTGTGTGTCTTCTACCGTGTGCTCACATAGTGTATAATGTTGTTGGGATCGACTATACGTAAGGTACCTGAAAAAACTTCTAGCGTATGTCGCTTTCTCTATCGATGACTATCACCACCTTGCTGCTCTGCCCCCCTCTTGACCTACCTCCCTTCCCTCACCGTGTTGTCCATTGCCCAGGCCATCCCTCTAAGCCCCGTCCCGGTGAACAA
>NC_041392.1:99633141-99668182 GCF_002162155.2 Triticum dicoccoides
GACTCGCGCCCGCTGGCTATGTGAGCTTCTCTCTACTAATTCACACAATTCGCCATGGATTCGATTACAAGCTCAGAGGAGGAAGGGGAATTACAGCCAGAGGAGGAAGATGATAAGCTAGCCTATCGGCCGAAGCCGCCGTCCGGTCCAAGCCCAGTCGCTTCTCTAGTCGTCTCTCTGTATGTATAGTGATTGCCCGCTTCTTTCCAAGCCCAGGAGCAGCTCGTAACCCGGCCCATGTAATAGGATAGGTCCAGCCCATGTGATAGGATAGGGGAGGATGCTGACAATCCCCCTTCCATAACTTTCGGCTTGCCCTCAAGCCGATTCCATGTCAAACCACCAGGATCCCAAGGCGTCTGTACTGCAATTTGAACTCTAAGAAGCATCTCGCCCGGATCCCAAGGCGTTTGCAAAGCTTGGAAAGTTAGCGCACCATGGATCACAGTTGGAAGCAATGTGTTTGGTTGACCCAATGTTGACCGAAGAGTCACTCTTGTAAATACTGAACATTGGGAGTTGTAGGCCTCATCAGTACTCACTGAACAGAGCACTTGAACAATCTTCCATACCATCCAGTCAGTAGCACTGGCAGGTAAAATTTTATAGCTGACCATCTCAATAGAAGAGCACTCGACAATGGTTTGCAGATATGTATTGTCAACAACAAGCCAAGCATAGGAGTGCTGATCTTGGACACTAATAGTCATGCTGGGACCATATGTCTTCAGAGGCAAGAGAAGACGAGAAGAGATTATGTGCACTGTTCCAGTTATCTTGGCAAATAACATATCACTTGAGTGATCAACCAGAGACCCATGATATAATTCTTTCACCCATGTATTTGCTAGAATTCCAATGTTTGAGCTTGATAGTGGATAATTCCAAGAGCTCGTATTTGTTGAACATAGGTCAACCATTGGAACAACCAAGAAGAGACCCTTGTCTTGTGTGCTGCCCCTGGAGAGTTTCACGAACTGACGTGTGCTAGGTTGGCTTTGCAATTCATCACCAATAACAACAAGGACCACAGGGAGTGTTGGAATTGGAGTCTGTAACAATTTCTGGCGGTTGTAGTGCTTCATGTTGTCAAGAAGGAAAAATGCCCATGTAATCCTGCCTGTACAGCACATGTACCAGGCAACAACATGACTAACCCAATAACTACCAGTTTCAGAGCACTCCCCATTAACTGACCATGCAATTGTCCATTGATATTTATCAGAACCCGAGAAACTCAGGCATGAGCTAACACTGTCTTGCAAGAAGCCATCAATCACCAGCTCAGGACCACGGACTAACATGTATATTGGGCTTCCATCAGTAGATGTCAAATTGAGTAACGAAGCAATATGATCGTCGATAACTGAGATGAGCACACAACAGCCTTCAACAACAGAAAAATAAATAGCTCCAAGTGTGAAGCTTACTTCTTGGTTGCAATGCAGACTATCATGCAAATTTTGTGAGAAAGCCACAGCCATTAAGCACAACATCCAAGGGGGCCACTTCTTGAGCTCCTCCAGAGCATGAGCACAAGGTTGCACTAATTTTCCAAATAGTGGATGCGCACACCATGTAGCTTTAGTTGGTAACCATGGAAACCTGAATATGAACTCATCTGGATGGAACACAAAACAAGGCCATCGCTTCAGGTCCACCAGTAAAAAGAAGCACTTACGTGATTTCTCAGCCTCCAGAACATACAACAGAAGCACAGTCGAGCAGGAACACCTTGCAAATTTTTCCATATATCGACCATAGGGATGCCTAGTTCAGTGATTTTAGTCAAACGAGAAAATTGACCAACCTCGCCAAACCAAGGGAATGGGAGTGAATTAAGCATTTGAATTGGTATCCAACGAAATTCATACTGCCACAATTGTGATTTCAGCAACTCCATCAACGAACCCTACAATTTCACAGCTACAGGAACTCCATCTGTCAGTTGCACGAATGGCCATGGTGGTTTCAATGGCAAGTCAGCAAGCAGTGACATGGTACAGAGTAGCTCGTGCATCAAGACCTTCTTGGCAACAATATGCTCAGGAGTTGTAGCAATTTGCTCTGGATATAAGCTGTCAGCGTCAAATTGTGCGTCAGCATCAATGGCTGCATGAACATGATTTATATCCTTGCAATTGTTGCTCTGCTCGAACAGGGGAGATCCACTCATGTCCAGTAATCTGCACTTATTCTGCTGCTCATACACTTGCAGATTAAATGCCGACACATTAGGAGAGAGAGAGGGCGGCCATATTTGCTTCTCATCCCATGGCAATGGCGGAAAACAAACTAATGTGGCAGCAAGTTCAGTCATCTTCTGAACAAAATTTCTACCATCCTCGTAGACATACTGTCGCTCAGTCATTATTGTATCAATGGTGTTAAATGCAACAGGAGGGATTAAGACCAGGCACGAGTAGATACCGATAGTCAAGCACTTGGTAGGCAGCATCATGTGAAGTCCGCGGTCAACAAAGAACCACAGTGACTGGGATGTCCGCTCTCTATCGGTGCTGAAATGGTCAAAGACTTGGCCTCCATGTCGTAGGCGCCGTCAGTGTCGAGGGTGTTCTTGTGCACGGAGACGGTGGAGAAGGTCGATGGCGACACTGGAACTTGCACCGTGAGCTCCGGATTGAACGATGGTGTTGCTGTTGACAGCAGTCTAGTTGCAGCCCGTAGTGTAGTGTCCAAATCATTGCTCAAGCAATTGGTCGAGCATGTAGCAGGCAGCTTTGAGACTTGCCCAAGGACATGTAGCAGTTGGGTGGTCGTCCTCCGAGTAGGTGTTGGAGCAGTATGGGACATGCCCTCCGAAGCCACTGACACCTCTAGAACGCCAGTGTTGCTGGTGTTGAAACCCTGGCAATTCGTCGAGCAGATGGTGGGCATCTTCATGGTGTGGTTGGTGGCCATGGCATCGTGGGTGATGTCGACTGCTGCAGGGGCAATGCTGAGCACTCAGGTTGATGTAGAGAACAACGACGCCACTGTGGGTAAGGGTGTGGTCATCGCCGCACGCACGGAGGTCGCGGCCCAACTGGTGCTGCTCGCTGTTGAGGAAGCCGTCGCGGCGGATTGAACGATGGTGTTGCTGTTGACAGCAGTCTTGTTGCAGTCCGTAGTGTAGTGTCCAAATCATTGCTCAAGCAATTGGTCAAGCATGTAGCAGGCAGCTTTGAGACTTGCTCAAGGACATGTAGCAGTTGGGTGGTCGTCCTCCGAGTAGGTGTTGGAGAAGTATGGGACATGCCCTCCGAAGCCACTGACACCTCTAGAACGCCAGTGTTGCTGGTGTTGACACCCTGGCAATTCGTCGAGCAGATGGTGGGCATCTTCATGGCGTGGCTGGTGGCCATGGCATCGTGGGTGATGTCGACTGCTGCAGGGGAAATGCTGAGCACTAAGGTTGATGTAGAGACCAACGACGCCACTGTGGGTAAGGGTGTGGTCGTCGCTGCACGCACGGAGGTCGCAACCCAACTGGTGCTGCTCGCTGTTGAGGAAGCCGTCGCGGCGGACTTGAGCGTGTCGTCCAGCACGGAGATCGGGCCCGGGTCTGCGATGACGCGCGGAGGTGTCACAGCAGCCGCAAATGGCGTGGTAGAACGGATGGTGGAGATGGTGCCGCGCGGGACAGGCGAAACGCGGCCGACCTCGTCGTTGATGAAGCCGACGCCGCTGCAGTAGGGGCGCACGTGGATGTCGCGGTGAACACAAGGGTTGCGTCCCAATTGGTGGTCGAGGTGGTGTGATGCAGAGACGTTGCAGAGACGTTGCAGAGCTCGTCGCCGATGAAACAGAGGCCGCCGCTGCAGGGGCGCACCTACGGCCGTCGCCCCTACGCACCTTCCAGCGAAGGTCGTCGATAGTCCGGTCCAGCTTGGTGTGGAGGTCGTCGAACGCCATCTCGACCGCCTTCTCTAGCCTCGCCTTGGAGGCGGCGAAGCTTCGGTCCAGATCACGAGCTAGCTGGGCCTTCAGAACCTCATACATCGCCAAACCGTCCGGCGAGAGGGTCGCCAGGAGCTCTGCGCGCCGTTGTGAGTCCATGGACTTGATTGGGGAAAAGTTTTTGGTGGATTTTTGGTGGAGAATCGAATGGCTCTGATGCCAGTTGTGAGGTTCTCTCTACTAATTCACTCAATTCGCCATGGATTCGATTACAAGCTCAAAGGAGGAAGGGGAATTACAGCCAGAGGAGGAAGATGATAAGCTAGCCTATCGGCCGAAGCCGCCGTCCGGTCCAAGCCCAGTCGCTTCTCTAGTTATCTCTCTGTATGTATAGTGATCGCCCGCTTCTTTCCAAGCCTAGGAGCAGCTCGTAACCCGGCCCATGTAATAGGATAGGTCCAACCCATGTGATAGGATAGGGGAGGATGATGTCAATCCCCCTTCCATAACTTTCGGCTTGCCCTCAAGCCGATTCCATGTCAAACCACCAGGATCCCAAGGCGTTTGTACTGCAATTTGAACTCTAAGAAGCATCTCGCCCGGATCCCAAGGCGTTTGCAAAGCTTGGAAAGTTAGCGCACCATGGATCACAGTTGGAAGCAATGTGTTTGGTTGACCCAATGTTGACCGAAGAGTCACTCTTGTAAATACTGAACGTTCGGAGTTGTAGGCCTCATCAGTACTCACTGAACAGAGCACTTGAACAATCTTCCATACCATCCAGTCAGTAGCACTGGCAGGTAAAATTTTATAGCTGACCATCGCAATAGAAGAGCACTCGACAATGGTTTGCAGATATGTATTGTCAACAACAAGCCAAGCATAGGAGTGCTGATCTTGGACACTAATAGTCATGCTGGGACCATATGTCTTCAGAGGCAAGAGAAGACGAGAAGAGATTATGTGCACTGTTCCAGTTATCTTGGCAAATAACATATCACTTGAGTGATCAACCAGAGACCCATGATATAATTCTTTCACCCATGTATTTGCTAGAATTCCAATGTTTGAGCTTGATAGTGGATAATTCCAAGAGCTCATATTTGTTGAACATAGGTCAACCATTGGAACAACCAAGAAGAGACCCTTGTCTTGTGTGCTGCCCCTGGAGAGTTTCACGAACTGACGTGTGCTAGGTTGGCTTTGCAATTCATCACCAATAACAACAAGGACCACAGGGAGTGTTGGAATTGGAGTCTGTAACAATTTCTGACGGTTGTAGTGCTTCATGTTGTCAAGAAGGAAAAATGCCCATGTAATCCTGCCTGTACAGCACATGTACCAGGCAACAACATGACTAACCCAATAACTACCAGTTTCAGAGCACTCCCCATTAACTGACCATGCAATTGTCCATTGATATTTATCAGAACCCGAGAAACTCAGGCATGAGCTAACACTGTCTTGCAAGAAGCCATCAATCACCAGCTCAGGACCACGGACTAACATGTATATTGGGCTTCCATCAGTAGATGTCAAATTGAGTAACGAAGCAATATGATCGTCGATAACTGAGATGAGCACACAACAGCCTTCAACAACAGAAAAATAAATAGCTCCAAGTGTGAAGCTTACTTCTTGGTTGCAATGCAGACTATCATGCAAATTTTGTGAGAAAGCCACAGCCATTAAGCACAACATCCAAGGGGGCCACTGCTTGAGCTCCTCCAGAGCATGAGCACAAGGTTGCACTGATTTTCCAAATAGTGGATGCGCACACCATGTAGCTTTAGTTGGTAACCATGGAAACCTGAATATGAACTCATCTGGATGGAACACAAAACAAGGCCATCGCTTCAGGTCCACCAGTAAAAAGAAGCACTTACGTGATTTCTCAGCCTCCAGAACATACAACAGAAGCACAGTCGAGCAGGAACACCTTGCAAATTTTTCCATATATCGACCATAGGGATGCCTAGTTCAGTGATTTTAGTCAAACGAGAAAATTGACCAACCTCGCCAAACCAAGGGAATGGGAGTGAATTAAGCATTTGAATTGGTATCCAACGAAATTCATACTGCCACAATTGTGATTTCAGCAACTTCATCAACGAACCCTACAATTTCACAGCTACAGGAACTCCATCTGTCAGTTGCACGAATGGCCATGGTGGTTTCAATAGCAAGTCAGCAAGCAGTGACATGGTATAGAGTAGCTCGTGCATCAAGACCTTCTTGGCAACAATATGCTCAGGAGCTGTAGCAATTTGCTCTGGATATAAGCTCTCAGCATCAAATTGTGCGTCAGCATCAATGGCTGCATGACATGATTTATATCCTTGCAATTGTTGCTCTGCTCGAACAGGGGAGATCCACTCATGTCCAGTAATCTGCACTTATTCTGCTGCTCATACACTTGCATATTAAATGCCGACACATTAGGAGAGAAAGAGGGCGGCCATATTTGCTTCTCATCCCATGGCAATGGCGGAAAACAAACTAATGTGGCAGCAAGTTCAGTCATCTTCTGAACAAAATTTCTACCATCCTCGTAGACATACTGTCGCTCAGTCATTATTGTATCAATGGTGTTCAATGCAACAGGAGGGAGTAAGACCAGGCGCGAGTAGATACCGATAGTCAAGCACTTGGTAGGCAGCATCATGTGAAGTTCGCGGTCAACAAAGAACCACAGTGACTGGGATGTCCGGCTCTCTATCGGTGCTGAAATGGTCAAAGACTTGGCCTCCATGTCGTAGGCGCCGTCAGTGTCGAGGGTGTTCTTGTGCACGGAGACGGTGGAGAAGGTCGATGGCGACACTAGAACTTGCACCGTGAGCTCCGGATTGAACGATGGTGTTGCTGTTGACAGCAGTCTTGCTGCAGTCTGTAGTGTAGTGTCCAAATCATTGCTCAAGCAATTGGTCAAGCATGTAGCAGGCAGCTTTGAGACTTGCTCAAGGACATGTAGCAGTTGGGTGGTCGTCCTCTGAGTAGGTGTTGGAGCAGTATGGGACATGCCCTCCGAAGCAACTGACACCTCTAGAATGCCATTGTTGCTGGTGTTGAAACCCTGGCAATTCGTCGAGCAGATGGTGGGCATCTTCATGGCGTGGCTGGTGGCCATGGCATCGTGGGTGATCTCGACTGCTGCAGGGGCAATGCTGAGCACTGAGGTTGATGTAGAGACCAACGACGCCACTGTGGGTAAGGGTGTGGTCATCGCCGCATGCACGGAGTTCGCGGCCCAACTGGTGCTGCTCGCTGTTGAGGAAGCCGTCGCGGCGGACTTGAGCGTGTCGTCCAGCACGGAGATCGGGGCCGGGTCTGCGATGACGCGCGGAGGTGTCACAGTAGCCGCAGATGGCGTGGTAGAACGGATGGTGGAGACGGTGCCGCGCGGGACAGGCGGAAATGCGACCGACCTTGTCGTTGATGAAGCCGACGCCGCTGCAGTAGGGGCACGCGTGGATGTCGCCGCGAGCACAAGGGTTGCGTCCCAATTGGTGGTCGAGGCGGTGCGATGCAGAGACGTTGTAGAGCTCTCGCCGATGAAACAGAGGCCGCCGCTGCAGGGGCGCACCTACGGCCGTCATCCCTACGCACCTTCCAGCGAAGGTCGTCGATAGTCCGGTCCAGCTTGGTGTGGAGGTCGCCGAACGCCGTCTCGACCGCCTTCTCTAGCCTCGCCTTGGAGGTGGCGAAGGTTCGGTCCAAATCACGAGCTAGCTGGGCCTTCAGAACCTCATACGTCGCCAAACCGTCCGGCGAGAGGGTCGCCAGGAGCTCCGTGCGCCGTTGTGAGTCCATGGACTTGATTGGGGAAAAGTTTTTGGTGGATTTTTGGTGGAGAATCGAACGGCTCTGATGCCAGTTGTGAGGTTCTCTCTACTAATTCACTCAATTCGCCATGGATTCGATTACAAGCTCAGAGGAGGAACGGGAATTACAGCCAGAGGAGGAAGATGATAAGCTAGCCTATCGGCCGAAGCCGCCGTCCGGTCCAAGCCCAGTCGCTTCTCTAGTCGTCTCTCTGTATGTATAGTGATCGCCCGCTTCTTTCCAAGCCCAGGAGCAGCTCATAACCCGGCCCATGTAATAGGATAGGTCCAGCCCATGTGATAGGATAGGGGAGGATGCTGACAATCCCCCTTCCATAACTTTCGGCTTGCCCTCAAGCCGATTCCATGTCAAACCACCAGGATCCCAAGGCGTCTGTACTGCAATTTGAACTCTAAGAAGCATCTCGCCCGGATCCCAATGTGTTTGCAAAGCTTGGAAAGTTAGCGCACCATGGATCACAGTTGGAAGCAATGTGTTTGGTTGACCCAATGTTGACCGAAGAGTCACTCTTGTAAATACTGAACATTGGGAGTTGTAGGCCTCATCGGTACTCACTGAACAGAGCACTTGAACAATCTTCCATACCATCCAGTCAGTAGCACTGGCAGGTAAAATTTTATAGCTGACCATCTCAATAGCAGAGCACTCGACAATGGTTTGCAGATATGTATTGTCAACAACAAGCCAAGCATAGGAGTGCTGATCTTGGACACTAATAGTCATGCTGGGACCATATGTCTTCAGAGGCAAGAGAAGATGAGAAGAGATTATGTGCACAGTTCCAGTTATCACTTGAGTGATCAACCAGACACCCATGATATAATTCTTTCACCCATGTACTTGCTAGAATTCCAATGTTGAGCTTGATAGTGGATAATTCCAAGAGCTCATATTGGTTGAACATAGGTCAACCATTGGAACAACCAAGAAAAGACCCTTGTCTTGTGTGCTGCCCCTGGAGAGTTTCACGAACTGACGTGTGCTAGGTTGGCTTTGCAATTCATCACCAATAACAACAAGGACCATAGGGAGTGTTAGAATTGGAGTCTGTAACAATTTTTGACGGTTGTAGTGCTTCATGTTATCAAGAAGGAAAAATACCCATGTAATCCTGCCTGTACAGCACATGTACCAGGCAACAACATGACTAACCCAATAACTACCAGTCTCAGAGCACTCCCCATTAACTGACCATGCAATTATCCATTGATATTTATCAGAACCCGAGAAACTCAGGCATGAGCTAACACTGTCTTGCAAGAATCCATCAATCACCAGCTCAGGACCACGGACTAACATGTATATTGGGCTTCCATTAGTAGATGTCAAATTGAGTAAAAGCAATATGATCGTCGATAACTGAGATGAGCACACAGCAGCCTTCAACAACAGAAAAATAAATAGCTCCAAGTGTGAAGCTTACTTCTTGGTTGCAATGCAGACTATCATGCAAATTTTGTGAGAAAGCCACAGCCATTAAGCACAACATCCAAGGGGGGCACTGCTTGAGCTCCTCCAGAGCATGAGCACAAGGTTGCACTGATTTTCCAAATAGTGGATGCGCACACCATGTAGCTTTAGTTGGTAACCATGGAAACCTGAATATGAACTCATCTGGATGGAACACAAAACAAGGCCATCGCTTCAGGTCCACCAGTAAAAAGAAGCACTTACGTGATTTCTCAGCCTCCAGAACATACAACAGAAGCACAGTCGAGCAGGAACACCTTGCAAATTTTTCCATATATCGACCATAGGGATGCCTAATTCAGTGATTTTAGTCAAACGAGAAAATTGGCCAACCTCGCCAAACCAAGGGAATGGGAGTGAATTAAGCATTTGAATTGGTATCCAACGAAATTCATACTGCCACAATTGTGATTTCAGCAACTCCATCAACGAACCCTTCAATTTCACAGCTGCAGGAACTCCATCTGTCAATTGCACGAATGGCCATGGTGGTTTCAATGGCAAGTCAGCAAGCAGTGACATGGTACAGAGTAGCTCGTGCATTAAGACCTTCTTGGCAACAATATGCTCAGGAGCTGTAGCAATTTGCTCTGGATATAAGCTCTCAGCGTCAAATTGTGCGTCAGCATCAATGGATGCATGAACATGATTTATATCCTTGCAATTGTTGCTCTGCTCGAACAGGGGAGATCCACTCATGTCCAGTAATCTGCACTTATTCTGCTGCTCATACACTTGCAGATTAAATGCCGACACATTAGGAGAGAAAGAGGGCGGCCATATTTGCTTCTCATCCCATGGCAATGGCGGAAAACAAACTAATGTGGCATCAAGTTCAGTCATCTTCTGAACAAAATTTCTACCATCCTCGTAGACATACTGTCGCTCAGTCATTATTGTATCAATGGTGTTCAATGCAACAGGAGGGAGTAAGACCAGGCGCGAGTAGATACCGATAGTCAAGCACTTGGTAGGCAGCATCATGTGAAGTCCACGGTCAACAAAGAACCACAATGACTGGGATGTCCGGCTCTCTATCGGTGCTGAAATGGTCAAAGACTTGGCCTCCATATCGTAGGCGCCATCAGTGTCGAGGGTGTTCTTGTGCATGGAGACGGTGGAGAAGGTCGATGGAGACACTAGAACTTGCACCGTGAGCTGCGGATTGAACAATGGTGTTGCTGTTGACAGCAGTCTTGTTGCAGTCCGTAGTGTAGTGTCCAAATCATTGCTCAAGCAATTGGTCAAGCATGTAGCAGGCAGCTTTGAGACTTGCTCAAGGACATGTAGCAGTTGGGTGGTCGTCCTCCGAGTAGGTGTTGGAGCAGTATGGGACATGCCCTCCGAAGCCACTGACACCACTAGAACGCCAGTGTTGCTGGTGTTGAAACCCTGGCAATTCATCGAGCAGATGGTGGGCATCTTCATGGCGTGGCTGGTGGCCATGGCATCGTGGGTGATGTCGACTGCTGCAGGGGAAATGCTGAGCACTAAGGTTGATGTAGAGACCAACGACGCCACTGTGGGTAAGGGTGTGGTCGTCGCCGCACGCACGGAGGTCGCAACCCAACTGGTGCTGCTCGCTATTGAGGAAGCCGTCGCGGCAGACTTGAGCGTGTCGTCCAGCACGGAGATCGGGCCCGGGTCTGCGATGACGCGCGGAGGTGTCACAACAGCCGCAAATGGCGTGGTAGAACGGATGGTGGAGATGGTGTCGCGCGGGACAGGCGGAAACGCGGCCGACCTCGTCGTTGATGAAGCCGATGCCGCTGCAGTAGGGGCGCACGTGGATGTCGCGGTGAGCACAAGGGTTGCGTCCCAATTGGTGGTCGAGGTGGTGTGATGCAGAGACGTTGCAGAGACGTTGCAGAGCTCGTCGCCGATGAAACAGAGGCCGCCGCTGCAGGGGCGCACCTACGGCCGTCGCCCCTACGCACCTTCCAGCGAAGGTCGTCGATAGTCCGGTCCAGCTTGGTGTGGAGGTCGCCGAACGCCATCTCGACCGCCTTCTCTAGCCTCGCCTTGGAGGTGGCGAAGCTTCGGTCCAGATCACGAGCTAGCTGGGCCTTCAGAACCTCATACATCGCCAAACCGTCCGGTGAGAGGGTCGCCAGGAGCTCCGCGCGCCGTTGTGAGTCCATGGACTTGATTGGGGAAAAGTTTTTGGTGGAGAATCGAATGGCTCTGATGCCAGTTGTGAGGTTCTCTCTACTAATTCGCTCAATTCGCCATGGATTCGATTACAAGCTCAAAGGAGGAAGGGGAATTACAGCCAGAGGAGGAAGATGATAAGCTAGCCTATCGGCCGAAGCCGCCGTCCGGTCCAAGCCCAGTCGCTTCTCTAGTCATCTCTCTGTATGTATAGTGATCGCCCGCTTCTTTCCAAGCCTAGGAGCAGCTCGTAACCCGGCCCATGTAATAGGATAGGTCCAACCCATGTGATAGGATAGGGGAGGATGCTGTCAATCCCCCTTCCATAACTTTCGGCTTGCCCTCAAGCCGATTCCATGTCAAACCACCAGGATCCCAAGGCGTCTGTACTGCAATTTGAACTCTAAGAAGCATCTCGCCCGGATCCCAATGCGTTTGCAAAGCTTGGAAAGTTAGCGCACCATGGATCACAGTTGGAAGCAATGTGTTTGGTTGACCCAATGTTGACCGAAGAGTCACTCTTGTAAATACTGAACATTGGGAGTTGTAGGCCTCATCGGTACTCACTGAACAGAGCACTTGAACAATCTTCCATACCATCCAGTCAGTAGCACTGGCAGGTAAAATTTTATAGCTGACCATCTCAATAGCAGAGCACTCGACAATGGTTTGCAGATATGTATTGTCAACAACAAGCCAAGCATAGGAGTGCTGATCTTGGACACTAATAGTCATGCTGGGACCATATGTCTTCAGAGGCAAGAGAAGACGAGAAGAGATTATGTGCACAGTTCCAGTTATCTTGGCAAATAACATATCACTTGAGTGATCAACCAGACACCCATGATATAATTCTTTCACCCATGTACTTGCTAGAATTCCAATGTTGAGCTTGATAGTGGATAATTCCAAGAGCTCATATTTGTTGAACATAGGTCAACCATTGGAACAACCAAGAAGAGACCCTTGTATTGTGTGCTGCCCCTGGAGAGTTTCACGAACTGACGTGTGCTAGGTTGGCTTTGCAATTCATCACCAATAACAACAAGGACCATAGGGAGTGTTAGAATTGGAGTCTGTAACAATTTCTGACGGTTGTAGTGCTTCATGTTGTCAAGAAGGAAAAATGCCCATGTAATCCTGCCTGTACAACACATGTACCAGGCAACAACATGACTAACCCAATAACTACCAGTTTCAGAGCACTCCCCATTAACTGACCATGCAATTGTCCATTGATATTTATCAGAACCCGAGAAACTCAGGCATGAGCTAACACTGTCTTGCAAGAAGCCATCAATCACCAGCTCAGGACCACGGACTAACATATATATTGGGCTTCCATCAGTAGATGTCAAATTGAGTAACGAAGCAATATGATCGTCGGTAACTGAGATGAGCACACAACAGCCTTCAACAACAGAAAAATAAATAGCTCCAAGTGTGAAGCTTACTTCTTGGTTGCAATGCAGTCTATCATGCAAATTTTGTAAGAAAGCCACAGCCATTAAGCACAACATCCAAGGGGGCCACTGCTTGAGCTCCTCCAGAGCATGAGCACAAGGTTGCACTGATTTTCCAAATAGTGGATGCGCACACCATGTAGCTTTAGTTGGTAACCATGGAAACCTGAATATGAACTCATCTGGATGGAACACAAAACAAGGCCATCGCTTCAGGTCCACCAGTAAAAAGAAGCACTTACGTGATTTCTCAGCCTCCAGAACATACAACAGAAGCACAGTCGAGCAGGAACACCTTGCAAATTTTTCCATATATCGACCATAGGGATGCCTAATTCAGTGATTTTAGTCAAACGAGAAAATTGACCAACCTCGCCAAACCAAGGGAATGGGAGTGAATTAAGCATTTGAATTGGTATCCAACGAAATTCATACTGCCACAATTGTGATTTCAGCAACTCCATCAACGAACCCTACAATTTCACAGCTGCAGGAACTCCATCTGTCAGTTGCACGAATGGCGATGGTGGTTTCAATGGCAAGTCAGCAAGCAGTGACATGGTACAGAGTAGCTCGTGCATCAAGACCTTCTTGGCAACAATATGCTCAGGAGCTGTAGCAATTTGCTCTGGATATAAGCTCTCAGCGTCAAATTGTGCGTCAGCATCAATGGATGCATGAACATGATTTATATCCTTGCAATTGTTGCTCTGCTCGAACAGGGGAGATCCACTCATGTCCAGTAATCTGCACTTATTCTGCTGCTCATACACTTGCAGATTAAATGCCGACACATTAGGAGAGAAAGAGGGCGGCCATATTTGCTTCTTATCCCATGGCAATGGCGGAAAACAAACTAATGTGGCAGCAAGTTCAGTCATCTTCTGAACAAAATTTCTACCATCCTCGTAGACATACTGTCGCTCAGTCATTATTGTATCAATGGTGTTCAATGCAACAGGAGGGAGTAAGACCAGGCGCGAGTAGATACCGATAGTCAAGCACTTGGTAGGCAGCATCATGTGAAGTTCGCGGTCAACAAAGAACCACAGTGACTGGGATGTCCGGCTCTCTATCGGTGCTGAAATAGTCAAAGACTTGGCCTCCATGTCGTAGGCGCCGTCAGTGTCGAGGGTGTTCTTGTGCACGGAGACGGTGGAGAAGGTCGATGGCGACACTAGAACTTGCACCGTGAGCTCCGGATTGAACGATGGTGTTGCCGTTGACAGCAGTCTTGTTGCAGTCTGTAGTGTAGTGTCCAAATCATTGCTCAAGCAATTGGTCAAGCATGTAGCAGGCAGCTTTGAGACTTGCTCAAGGACATGTAGCAGTTGGGTGGTCGTCCTCTGAGTAGGTGTTGGAGCAGTATGGGACATGCCCTCCGAAGCAACTGACACCTCTAGAATGCCATTGTTGCTGGTGTTGAAACCCTGGCAATTCGTCGAGCAGATGGTGGGCATCTTCATGGCGTGGCTGGTGGCCATGGCATCGTGGGTGATGTCGACTGCTGCAGGGGCAATGCTGAGCACTGAGGTTGATGTAGAGACCAACGACGCCATTGTGGGTAAGGGTGTGGTCGTCGCTGCACGCACGGAGGTCGCGACCCAACTGGTGCTGCTCGCTGTTGAGGAAGCCGTCGCGGCGGACTTGAGCGTGTCGTCCAGCACGGAGACCGGGCCCAGGTCTGCGATGACGCGCGGAGGTGTCACAGCAGCCGCAGATGGCGTGGTAGAACGGATGGTGGAGACGGTGCCGCGCGGGACAGGCGGAAACGCGGCCGACCTCGTCGTTGATGAAGCCGACGCCGCTGCAGTAGGGGTGCGCGTGGATGTCGCGGTGAGCACAAGGGTTGCGTCCCAATTGGTGGTCGAGGTGGTGCGATGCAGAGACGTTGCAGAGACGTTGTAGAGCTCGTCGCCGATGAAACAGAGGCCGCCGCTGCAGGGGCGCACCTACGGCCGTCGTCCCTACGCACCTTCCAGCGAAGGTCGTCGATAGTCCGGTCCAGCTTGGTGTGGAGGTCGCCGAACGCCGTCTCGACCGCCTTCTCTAGCCTCGCCTTGGAGGCGGCGAAGCTTCAGTCCAGATCACGAGCTAGCTGGGCCTTCAGAACCTCATACGTCGCCAAACCCTCCGGCGAGAGGGTCGCCAGGAGCTCCGCGCGCCGCTGTGAGTCCATGGACTTGATTGGGGAGAAGTTTTTGGTGGATTTTTGATGGAGAATCGAACAACTCTGATGCCAGTTGTGAGGTTCTCTCTACTAATTCACTCAATTCGCCATGGATTCGATTACAAGCTCAGAGGAGGAAGGGGAATTACAGCCAGAGGAGGAAGATGATAAGCTAGCCTATCGGCCGAAGCCGCCGTCCGGTCCAAGCCCAGTCGCTTCTCTAATCATCTCTCTGTATGTATAGTGATCGCCCGCTTCTTTCCAAGCCCAGGAGCAGCTCGTAACCCGGCCCATGTAATAGGATAGGTCCAGCCTATGTGATAGGATAGGGGAGGATGCTGACAGGCTATCACCAGATCCCGCTCGTACACAGCTCTGCCTCGCCGTGGCCGGAGCTCCTCACACTGACCCCGCCTTCGGCCTCGCGTTGCACTTTGTAAAATGTGACTACGCAACAAAACAATCCAGACACATGATCTTAAGCAGAAATCAATGATGTTTCACTCAGCTCAGCTGCAATGATGGAAATGGATGCGACGACAGACTACCGGGGTCGTCACGCATGAGTCAAAATCGTTGTTTCGACCTTTTTTGCTAACTTTATCACGATCTGAACCCTCTTAGATTTTTTAGCGTGACCTGATTCTTTTGATAACACCAAGACCCATGCTGTTTGTGCCTCACATAGATACGCCAAGGTAGCCAGCATTTCTACTTTGAATAGATAAGTGACCGCAGGCACGTGAAAATGTCACAAGCTCTGGCGTTTTCTCGAGCAAAAACGCCAGGGCCTTTGGCATTTCCGGTAACGCGGCCCATTTCAGTGTTGCTGCCAGGCCAAAAACTTCAAAAGTCTCCTGGGTTGCATGGGTTGCAGAAACGCCATGGTTTTTAGCATTTTAAAAAAGGGTCAAATCATATTAAAGTGTTCAGCCAGGTTCATTATGCGCTAAAGTTACGGAAAAAGGTCGAAACAGTGATTCTGGCCTCAGGCATGTGCCCCCGGATAGAAAAACAGAAGAGCTTGAACCCAAGTCAAGTCTGCTCCATCCAGTAGTACGTGCATGACTCGCTGTGTTGACCCTTAGTCGCGCTTGACCCCAAGTCCAGTCTCGTCCATCCAGTACATGTACCGTTCCTCGTACCAGCCATGCATCGTGCTTCCCGCTTGGAAATTATGGCAATGTGCACGCCAACCGAACCAAGAAAACAGTCATGCACATTTCTATGTGCAAGCCAGTGAAGACTCGATCATGCACATCATTTACAAACGTTAGTGGACGCGTCCAGACGCGTAGTGACCGTTCAGCACTCATTTTTGATCTGTTACAATCATATACCTCAAATGCCACTCGTCAAATTCATACTACATCATACAACACACAAAAGCTACGTAAATACATGCTATGTCGATAAACCTAGCATACTCGTCGTTCGAGATGTAGATGACGTCCGTGCCGGTAGTGCCGGACGGACCTGCCACCAGGCGGATGGCTGCCTCCAGCCGCGGCTCCGGCTCCTCGTCAGACTCCATGTCCACGAAGATTACGTCTAGTGACGGATCCAGGACCCAGACCGGGGGGGGGGGGGGCCTGGGCCTGGGGCGTGAGCATGAATTGTTTTGTTGACTGCAGCATATTGTTACTGTAGCAGCACTGTAGTTCCACTGTAGCAGTCTAGGGCCCTGGGCTTGGCCAAATCCTATGTCCGCCCCTGATTACGTCCACCTCCGCCCGTCGGTTGCAGATGTAGCGGTGGTTTCCCCCACATCCGCCTTCGAGCGGATGGAGTCTAGGATAGTCTGCTGCTCTGCCTCCTCCTCCGCTTGGGTGACCTCAAAGTCGCCCAGCGCGCCGGCCATGACGAATCCGGCTTGGGAAACCAGAAGCACCGGCTCCGCCTCGCCATTTTCCTCCTCCTCTATCGTCCAGCGCCTTCTCCTCCTCATGCTCCTAAGAATCCGGAGGCGGGCTGAATGCAAACCAAGCGGCGCACCATGCACGGATCTGCGCTAGGAGTTGCAGTAGGCGCTCCGGAGTGAGCATAGCGTAGGTCGTTATCCGCTGTTGGGCCATAGCTACGAACAGAGAGCTGCGAGCGGATGGATGGGTGGCGACACGGAGGAGAGGGAAATGGGATGCAGATAGGGTTGAGGTCGTCGTCTGTCTTAAATCGGCGGATTTGGCCCCTCGGGCAGCGCACCGGAGTGACATCCTCACTGGACCATTGGGTTTTGATGGGTATCTGCGTGGGTCCCGCACATCAATCCGATGTCGCGGGCGCACTCGAGCGCATTCGGGCCACCCATATCCGCACCAGATTTGGACTGAATATAAGGGGTGTCGGTCCGTCCGAACGTATAGGGCCAATCTGAGAAGCCGTCTGGGTCAGAATTTTGTGATCGGTCAGTGACCGAGCCGTCCATCTGGGCATATGACAGTATGAGGGGAAGCCTGACTGTACATGCTCTTATAGTTTACATCTCCAAAAGAGCTTCCCAATCTCATCACAGAGGATGCATATATAAAACTGGCGGCTAACTTTTCTATTCTCTAAGAAAATGGACCAACAGTCCAACACTGTCCTAGCATAGAAAGGATAATATCTCATCTTCAACCACACATCATGACTACACATGCTGGATTTTTTTATCTTTGTTGATTTTCTTTTGATGACTTGTCATAGCTAATTTGACTCTTTAAAACTTCCGTGTGCTTTCATCGTTCTTCAACCAAGGTTCCAAATTCCCCTAAAAAAAAGAACCAAGGTTCCAAACACGATTCTGGCAGGAGTAAGATAGGTTCCAAACAGCAGCAGGTCGCTAGGCTTCATGCTTCTTGTTTTTTTGAGAAGATATCTCTATAATTATGGGAGGGTGATCCACATTTTGTAGGTGGGATATGCATCATGTATGTGTCTTATCTGTCAATGGTCTTAGCAGTCAACAGTCCTTTTGGTCAACAGTCAAGGTTCTCAATGGTCACAGTTTACTTTCTGAAGTCCCAAACAGTAAAAGTGAACGATTATCAATGGGTCGCGGCCCGCTATGGCGCGCGTGAGCGCCAACACCTTCGCGGCGCTGTTTAGGGCGGGGGGCACTATTTGACGGATATTTTGTTAAACTAGCAAAATGGCCTGTGCGTTGCAACGGAAAAAACATATACCATAATCTCCAATGCTCATGACCACATTTTACTACATCACCGTGATACACTATTACTCTCATTTTCATGAAATCATGAACAATTTTTCAAAATCATGAACATTTTTTTAAACTCGTGAACATATCTGAAATCATAAAAAAAAAAAATTCGTGAAGATTTATACAAATTTTGGAACATTTCGAAAATCATGAACATTTATACAGATTTTTGAACACTTTCTAAAATCATGAACATTTTTTGAATTCATGACTATTTTAGTACTATCTTCAAACATTTTCTTTAAAATTGTGAACATTTCTTAAAACATTTTCCTTGAATAGGCAAACACTTATAGAATTGACACACATTTTTTAGACATTAGTGGAACAATTTTTGAAATACATGAACATTTTTCTATTTAATGAGGATTTTTTTGAAATGCATGATCATTGTCTGAATCAGCAAACATTTTATGAATCAATGAACTATTTTGTAAGTCACGAAAAGTTTTTGAATTTTTAGAATATTTTTCAATTCATGAACATCTTTTCAGTTGCCGAATTTTTTTTCAATTTCATTTGAATATTTTAATACATTAACTTTTAATAAATAGCGAACATTTTCTGAATCCACAAATATTTATGAACTATTGAACATTTTATGGCCTGGGCACGAGTTCGACCTAGGGGTGACCTAGGCAATGTTGCCGTTTCCCTTAAATTTGTTTTGACCGATCTTCGGAAGTGGAGTAAAGAAAACTTTGGGCATATTGAGAAGCAAATTGCAGCCCTGAGGCAGGAGCTGGAAACTTTGCAAATTAATAGTAATGATCGTCTGCTGATCCGACAGAAGATGGAGGAGCTAGATGAATTATTGTATCCTGAGGAAATGATGTGGCTCCAGCGTAGTCGTATTGCCTGGTTTAAAGAAGGGGACCGCAATACCCATTTTTTTCACCGTCAGGCAGTATGGCGAGCACGGAGGAATAATATAAGGCGGCTACAGAAAGTTGATGGCTCTTGGTGTTCAGTGCCAACAGAGATGGAACGCATGGCGACGTCCTATTTTCAGGAGGTCTATACAAAAGACCCTACTCTCTATCGTGATATACTATTAGATCGGATCATGCCCAAGGTTACTGACGCAATGAACGGGAGTCTTTTGGCTCCCTTTTCAGATATTAAGATTTCAGATGCACTCTTTCAAATTGGACCCTTGAAGGCACCTGGTCCGGACGGTTTTCCGGACCTGTTTTATCAAAGGAACTGGGGTTGTTTGCAAGAAGAAATCATAAAAGCGGTGCGACAGTTCTTTGAGACAGGGCATATGCCAAGTGGGGTAGATGATACTTCTATCGTGCTAATACCTAAGGTTCAACACCCCTCTTCGTTGAAAGATTTACGTCATATTTCTTTATGCAATGTGATCTACAAGATAGTTTCTAAATGCATGGTAAATCGCCTTCGACCACTCCTTACGGAACTAATTTCTGAAAATCAAAGTGCTTTCATCCCGGGTAGACTCATCTCGGATAATTCCATTATTGCCTTTGAATGTATCCATCACATCCAAAGGCCTATGATCGTGTGGACTGGCTTTTCTAGAATGTGCCTTGTTGAAGTGGGGCTTTGCCCCTCGGTGGGTCTCTCAGGTTATGGAGTGTGTACGTTCAGTAAAGTTCTCGGTGAAGTTTAATGGCAGATCTTTGGAGCAATTCTCACCATCCCGCGGCCCGTGTCAAGGTAAACCATTACCACCTTTTCTTTTTCTCTTTGTTGTTGTCACTTTCTCTGCTCTGTTACATGATGCCGTACAAGAGAGAGGCCTTGAGGCCCTCAAAATATGTAGGAGGGCACCGGAAATATCACACTTGGTGTTTGTGGATGATTCCCTTTTATTCTTTCGTGCAACCACGGATCAAGCGGAGATTGTCAAGGATGTTCTGAACACTTATGCTTCAGCGACAGGTCAACTTATTAATCCTTCAAAGTGCTCCGTCTTGTTTGCAGACAGTTGTCCTAATCCAGTGGTTGATGAGGTGAAACATATTTTAGGCGTCACGCAACAAGAATTTGAACCTAAGTATCTGGGGCTCCCTGTTCCAGATGGTCCGATGCACAAGGTCCGCTTTGAGTCCCTGCAATCCAGATTAAGTAAGAAGCTAGTGGGCTGGAGCGAAAGGTATTCTTCGCAAGCTAGTAAGGAGGTGATGATCAAGTCCGTCGCACAAGCCATCCTAGTGTATGTAATGAGTATCTTTAAACTACCGTTCTCTGTTTGTGATGACTTGACAAAGATGATGAGACAATATTGGTGGGGTGTGGAAAATGGTAGGAGGAAGATGGTGTGGGTTGCATGGGACAAATTAACTCTGCCCAAGACAAAAGGAGGGCTTGGTTTCCATGACATGCGAGCGTATAATCAGGTACTGCTTGTCAAACAAGCTTGGCGTCTCTTGATGGCACCGGAGTCGTTGTGTGGCTTCTTCGGGCCAAATATTATCCTGCTGGTCTTTTACTGGACGGTTTTCCCAAGCAATTCCTCGGCGGTATGGAAAGGAATTGAGTATAGACTCGAGCTGGTAAAGGAAGGAATGTTATGGCGTGTCGGAAATGGTGCAAACATTCGTGTTTGGAGGGACCCTTGGATTCCAATAGGTCCACCATATACGCCCATTCTGCCAAAGCGGAACTGCCGGCTCAACAGAGTTAAGGATTTTCTAGATGATCATGGTAACTAGAAGCTGGAGCTACTACAACGATACTTCTGTCAAGCGGATGAAGATTCGATCCTGATGATCAGGACGTCTTCACGGCAGCAGGAGGATTTTTTATCATGGCCATGGGATAAGTCTGGTAATCTAACTGTAAAAAGTGCTTACCATGTTGCCATGTTCAAACACAGCGAACAATTTTGTCCAGGATCATCGAGTTCGTCTACATATGGTGACAGAACACTTTGGAAACTCGTTTGGAATGCTACAGTGCCACCAAAGATGAAAAACTTTGCTTGGCAGGTGTATTCGGGTGCTCTCCCCACGAATGCAGAAAAAAAGGCATCTGGGTTCAAATGGGTATTGTAGGGTGTGTGATCGAGAGCGGGAATTTTCATTTCACGCGTTGGTAGTATGTCCTAATGCCGCCAACATATGGGATGCAATGCAACATCACTGGCCTTTGCCAAACCGATTGGAAATAAAGCACACTGGCGACGAGTGGTTGCTCCATCTACTCGCAGACTCACAAGAGCACATCAGAAGCAGAATCATCATGGTGTTTTGGAGAACATGGCACCTACGTAATGAACTTACACATGGTAAGTCAACCCCACCGCTAGAAGTATCATGTTCGTTCCTTCTCACCTACTACAACACTTTCAACCAGATTTCCTTGAGAATTGATGAAACTAGATGATACCCTGCACGTTGCTGCGGAAGTACGAGTAAGCCTTTTGATTTGGATATAGGGGGAATTTATCAAACATGAATATATAAGCATGATCCAGATAAAAAAACAAGTTTTCAATCAAGATAATCTTTGGTTACTCCCTGCCAAATAAAAAAGTTAGTCATGTGATATATGAAACCAAACTCAAAAAACAGTTTCTACAGTAAGAGCAACAATTCTTAATGTGCGACGAAATAATATGTTGTTCTGACCTTTCATCATATATAACTTACAGTACAAAATAAATTATTTTATGCTCAAATATGTTGTTCTGACCTTATATTATAAAATAAATAATATGTTGTTCTGATCTTCCAGCATATATAACTTACAGTATAAAATATATTAAAATTGTTTTTACCTTTGTAAAATAAAAAAAGGTTGCGAAAATTCAGTATATTTGAGAACAAAGTTTCCTGAATAATCCACATATGCAGCTTCAACATGGGAGAGTATGTCAGAGTTGCACTGGCGACATCTACTTTGCATCCACTTTGGATGCTCATCGAGAAAGGTGATAATACTATGATTGCGTACTTGTATACTGCCTTTTGTGGGTCAAATACCAGGAAACATATATAATATCTAGGACGCCGATATTCACCACACGTGTGATATAATAGGCATTTGCCCACACATCATGTGTGGCGAGAGCAGGGCGCAGTCCACACGGACTGTGTGTGGACAAACAGTAGAATTGCCCACACGTGTGGGCACAACTACTTCGTGCCATACGCCCAACAAGTACTACTCATCCTCACCCGCGCGTGTGGCACGAAACAAATATGTCCACACGTCCTGGCGCAGCTATATTAGGTACCCGCGGGATGACGATTTAGTTGCTATCCGAGATGACAAATGTAGTTATCCGGGATGGCAAATATGTTTGTAAAAGCATGACAACTCTCTCTGTTTTGGTTAACTACTAGCAAGATGCCCGTGCATTACACGGAACATCAAGATGCATTTTTTATAAAACACCTATTGTGATTGACCCATGCGGGAGTAATCCCATGTGTAAAAACTAATCATATCTCGAGAAAGAGGAAAGATAAGGTAAGGAGGAGTGGGGCGTGGTGGTGATTGGTGGTCGGACTGAGCGGAGGCATGGGGATGGACGACGCTGGCAGCGGCCACCATGACAGATTGTTCCAGAGGCTTCCTTTTTTTAATTGCTCAACAATGAGGTTGTGGGAGATCAGGATGAACGAGGGAATGCCTTATCTGCAAATGTGGAGAGAGGTGCGGGTATCTTTTTGCAAAATTGTCATAGTTTGCTTTCTGTCCGTCAGATATAGATCGGACGGTATATATTGCAAGATGGCAGGCACACCATCATCACCAACTCGGTTTTTTATAAGAGTAGAGATAGTTGCCATGCCTAATTTATGGTAGTTGCCACGTGTAATCAAACCATAGTTGTCGTGTGTGATTAACTACTTGCCACATATGGTCAAACAATAATTGCCATGTGTATTTACCTAGTTACCACGTGTGGTTAATCACAGTTGTCATGTATGTTTATCTGATTGCCACGTACGCGCAACTGCAGTTGCCGTCTAGCAAACGAATCATAGTTGCCATGTCTGTTTGCCTAGATGCCATGTACGTGCAACTGCAGTTGCCGTCTAGCAAACGATCATAGTTGTCATATGTGTTTGTCTAGTTGCTATGTACGTGCAACTACAGTTGCCATGTATGTACGACTGCAGTTGTCATGTACGTGCAAAAGCAGTTCGCCCACACGCGCGTGGACTAGGTGGTGGCTGTGTGGGAAGAAACTAGTTCGCCCACGCAGCGCAGCTGGCAACCGTGTGTTGTGGGGCGTATGGGCGACCTCTTCAACGCCCACACATCAGCCTTGTCTTACGTGGCACGCGAAAACTGCCTCGTTGTGTTAAGATTCGTGCAAACTTAACTGGATGGTGATTCAGACGTGTGAGCGAGTTGCAATGTTGCCACACGTGTGAGCATTAGTGTTTTTGAATATCTAATTTCAATGAACTCAGTTCAGAGATTATAAATATTTGATTGCTAGCTGCACCACCTCATGGGCCTGCATAAAATTCAGTTTGAGGTAAAATATAAGAGTTTTTAGTTTCAGTTGCAGGTACATAGTCGAAGAATAAGAAAGATACATGATAAGATTAGTAATAGATATAAGATAATACAGTGGAAGTAAAACAAAAATTACATTATGTTCAAGATGAATGGGCGTCTGTGCAGATTACCTGACGGCGTCCATATGGGGCCCTAGTTGTTCGAGACAAATCGGTGTTTGTGGATGCACTTGATGAATATACATACGGGTGGCCTCACATGAGGCGCCCGAAGATGAGGATGGATCATGACTACCGGGACTGGGGGTAGGGGGACTGCTGCGGCTGGTGAAGATGAACACGGTGTATATGCTTCACCATCAATCAACAGATTCACCTGTGTGAGATGGCCATGGATCGTATGTGTGCCCACCTGGACCCGGCAGAGAATGGAAGCCTTGCCAGCGATGGATGGCATGCCAATAGGCAGACTTGTGACCGGAGCAGATTGGGACAGTCGTGGGAATGTAGAAAGAAGCACTGGCCACTATTGTCTATTTTAAGGGTTAGTGGCAGAGTGGAGAAATGAATTGGAAGGGAACGGAGGAAACACATTTGAGTGGGCTTTTAATCAGTTTCAGGAAGGGGAATCAGTGGTGATGTGATGCGTCGCACAATAGGGCACTAAATCTGAGGCCCGGTAAACAATTCGAGTACTTACTGTTCGTAGTGACGTGGGTTGCCATTTGCGAGAGCGCTCAATCGAGGGAGGTTGTGGTAGGTCCGGTCTGTGAGCCAGTAACAAAATAAATGACATGGCATTAGAGTGGCTGATGTGGAAGGGCTGCTGATGTGGATAGCTTCATGCAAAGAGAAATAGAATTGTGTGGATGAACTATTTAGGTATTATAGATTATTAAGGGTAAATCTCCGATGCACGTTGAGATACATGCTGAGGCACCGAAGCGACAGGTAACTGTCCTACGGGAACCCTGACCAAATCCGCAGTCTGGCGTTGTGGCATTGTCAGTGAATGGATCAAGGATAGCTCAGCGGGTTCAGGTATTATCTTAAGAGATAATAAAGAAGGTGTGATATTTGCTGCCTACCGCAAGTTATTCCACTGCAATGAAGCGGTAGAAGCTAAACTACAGGCATTTCGGGAAGGGCTAAAATTGGCGATCGAGCATTTGAGCACCACGATTATGGTGCAGTCAGATTGTGCTACTGCTCTCAAAGCACTCTCTGATGCTTCTTTGGATAGATCATCTTACGACCACTTGATTCAGGAGATTAAGTTTTATCTTAATGGTAGGGTTTTTATTCCTATAAAAATTACTTGAGAACAGAATAAGGTTGCAGACTGTTTAGCAAGATTTGGGCGGCATGGGGATAGCACAACATGTTGGCTAGGGCATCCACCGCCGTGTATTAATGCTTTAGTTGCTGAGGATTGTAACTCTATCACATAGGAATAAAGCCCTATGATTCTTCAAAAAAAGATCATTTTATGTCAAAATTCTTGTTTTTTTATTTTTCAGAACTTTATTTAGTCCCAAATTATTTAAAGTAGAAAAAAGGAAGATAAAAAGGAAAATGAAAAATAAAAAACGAAATTAAAAAAAAAAACAGATCTCCTGGACATGGCCTGGTCCAAACAGGCGCGCTGTGTCTTCTTCCGATGTGCAGAGCGCAGTATAGAACGTTCCTACTGCATGGGCCGGTCCAGGCAGAGATTCTCCTGCGTAAAACATTTTTTTATCACTCATAGATGGTATCAGTAGGTAATATTTTTTGCAACTTCATGGCCAATTTCAATGACATACCGCCAGGAGCAATAGCCCCTTTATTATTTTCTTAAATAGTCGGTGGAACGCACGTAGGGAGCCCCAAGCTGGACTAGCCCATGTAGCTAGTCTGACCCAGCACCTGTAGAGGGTTGTGTAGTGTACCGACTGAGCTTTTTCATTCGATTTCCAGAAAAATGTGAAAAAATACTTTGCAAAATTGAATATGATTTCAGAACGTTTATTAAGAAACACGAACACAAACATTCTTTCAAAAATGCAAACATTTTTAGGGAAACATGAAATATTAAAATAAATTATTTTTTGTGAAACAACGAATATTTTTAAATGTTTGGAATCTTTTTTACAGGGTGATTTTTTTATTTTTTTTATTTTCTAAAATAGGTATATTTTGTGAATTTTAAATTTATTAACAAATATAAAAATGGATTTGTTTTTGAAATACTGAATTTTTTTTCTGAAAACACAAATATTTCTCTAATCCACAAATCATTTTTGCATTCTGTATAATTTTCTAGAGCGAGATATTTTTTTATACTGAACAATATTCGGAGCAATTTTTGAGAATCTGAATATTAAAAAATATGTACTTTTATTTTTAAAATTTGCAAACATTCTAAAAATTCGTGACGGTTTTTGGAAATCATGATCTTTTGTGATTTCCAATTTTTCATTTTCACTTTTTTACAAATCGTGTTCATTTTCAATTTTTGGATTTTTTTAGTTTGTAGTCTTTTTTAACAACGGTGTTCACGGTCCATGGTCGTAGCAGTCATCAGTCTTTTGCAATCAGCGGTCAATGTGCTCAATCTATCTATCTATCTATCTATCTATCTATCTATCTATCTATCTATCTATCTATCTATACCTCTATACCTATACTAATTGCTGACTCCCTAGAAATTCTCACGTTAATTAGTAATTAGGGGCCGTTAATCTGGTGAGGCCAAATTATTACGGCGTAGATCAATCCTATCAGTTTCCACCTTAATAAAAAAATAAACATGCGTTCTGCTCCTCTCTCCTAAACTCTCACGACTCCCATCTCCAAATATCTCACAATCTCTCACGACTCCCCTCTTCAAATATCTCCTCTAGGTTAGCAAAATAAAGAAAACACTTCCAATATCTCCCCTGACGTCCCAATATCTCTCCTCACGTCCCATGTATGCGGCCACGCCATGGCCGCCCAAGCCTTCGATCGATCAAGTCAGGCTTTGCTTCTCACGCCCATGTACGTCACCGCCATGGCTGCCCCAAGCCTTCTATCTCAATCAGCCAATCAAAATACATGTACAACACGACAGGCGGCGAATCTCTGCCTCTTCTGCTTCCAAAGCAAATCTTATGGACTGTGGTAGGAAACTGTCGCTCCCTTCTATCATTGAAAATAATTCCATTACCATCGTCTCTCTGTTCTCCCATACAAAAAGGTCCATTGTTTGATGCAAGAAGATTGGGTCATGGATCAGCACTAGTAAAAAAAAGGCTTTGGTCCAGGCCGGGTCAGCCCATTAGTCCCGGTTCAGTCCATAACCAGGACCAATGTGGGCATTGGTCCCGGTTCGTGAGCCCAGGGGGCCGGCCGGGCCACGTGGGCCATTGGTCCCGGTTCATCTGGACCTTTTGGTCCCGGCTGGTGAGATGAACCGGAACCAATGGGCCTCGCTCCTGGCCCACCACCATTGGTCTCGGTTGGTGGCTTGAACCGGGACCAAAGGCTCCCCTTTAGTCCCGGCTCATGTCACCAACCGGGACCAATGAGGTGCCTATATATACCCCTCGCTCGCGAGCAGAGCACCCTAGTGCTCTGTTTTTCTCTGGCCGAGGGGGAGAGGGCTTGGTGGTGCTCTAGCTCACCTCCTATGCACACAAGGTGTTCGATGGAATGCCCGAGCCACACTACTTAAGCTTTCTCCTCTCCAAGCTCGACCTCCAAGCTCCATTTTCCATAATATTTGTCTAGGTTTAGCGGTCCGTCACGCCCCATCCCCGTCTTCACCGCCGTCGATCACCCGCGCCGAGCTCATCGCCGGCACCACCGTGGTGAGCCTCTTGTTCTTATCTTCTTTCTGAAAGGAAAAATATTCTTACTTGTATGTTTACATAGATACTTGTATTATTTTCTTACTTTTATTATTGCATCTTATATAGTGCGATGGTTTTGGTATCCGCCCCCGTCGGCCCTCGTCTTGTCTATGATTCAGATGTGGTATATATATTATCTTTATAAATATTGGTTCATTTATTGTTTATGAAAATTATACCGACCAACGTGACATAGATTTTATTTATGTAGGATGTATGTGAATCGGAAATGCCAACCGACCCTATTGTCGAGAGGTTAAATTTAGTTGAAGAAGAAAACAATTTGTTGAAGGAAAGAATAAAAAAAATTGAGGAGGAGAAGATGATATTGGAGTTGCATGTTGCGGATGTCGTCGATGATCACAAGATCAAGATGGATGCAATGCGCTTGAAGATTAGAAAGATTAGAAAATATGCCATTCATACCGAGGCTTGGTATCATTATGCCGTTGGATCAATTGTTACCTTGGTTGCGATTATGATCGCATTTGTTTTCGCATTGAAATGTTTTACATAGTTTCAATGTATGGTTTAATTAATTAGATGCTCTGGAGAGCTAGATGTTGTTAGATGAGAACTATGTATGCACTTTGGTTTTAATGTGATGATGAACTTCTATTAATTTGTACACTTAATTATATATAATGCACACAGATGAACCGGCAATGGATGTACGGTGACAGACACACCTGCGAGTACATTAAGGGCGTGTATGAGTTTCTCGATGCGGCTGAGGCAAACAAGCAAAATGGTTTTATGTGTTGTCCATGCACTGAATGTGGGAATACGAGGTCTTACTCTAACCGGAAAATCCTTCACTCCCACCTGCTTTACAAGGGTTTCATGCCACACTATAATGTTTGGACGAGGCACGAAGAAATAGGGGTTATGATGGAAGACGGCGAAGAAGAAGAGTACGATGACAACTATATGCCCCCTGAATATGGTGATGCTGCAACGGGGGGAGCTGGTGAAGATCAAGAGGAACCAGACGATGTGCCCAATGATGCTGCAACGGGTGAAGCTGCTGAAGATCAAGAGGAACCAGACGATGTGCCCGATGATGATGATCTCCGCCGGGTCATTGTCGATGCAAGGACGCAATGCGAAAGTCAAAAGGAGAAGCTGAAGTTTGATCGCATGTTAGAGGATCACAAAAAAGGGTTATACCCCAATTGCGAAGATGACAACACAAAGCTCGGTACCGTACTGGAATTGCTGCAGTGGAAGGCAGAGAATGTTGTGACTGACAAAGGATTTGAGAAGCTACTGAAAATATTGAAGAAGAAGCTTCCAAAGAATAACGAATTGCCCGACAGTACATACGCAGCAAAGAAGGTCGTATGCCCTCTAGGATTGGAGGTGGAGAAGATACATGCATGCCCTAATGACTGCATCCTCTACCGCGGTGCATACAAGGATCTGAATGCATGCCCGGTATGCGGTGCATTGCGGTATAAGATCAGACGAGATGACCCTAGTGATGTTGACGACGAGCCCCCCAGGAAGAGGGTTCCTGCGAAGGTGATGTGGTATGCTCCTATAATACCACGGTTGAAACGTCTGTTCAGAAACGAAGAGTATGCCAAGTTGATGCGATGGCACAGTGAGAACCAAAAGAAAGATGGGAAGTTGAGAGCACCCGCTGACGGGTCGCAGTGGGGAAAAATCGAGAGAAAGTACTGGGATGAGTTTGCAAAGGACCCAAGGAATGTATGGTTTGCTTTAAGCGCGGATGGCATTAATCCTTTCGGGGAGCAGAGCAGCAATCACAGCACCTGGCCCGTGACTCTATGTATGTATAACCTTCCTCCTTGGATGTGCATGAAGCGGAAGTTCATTATGATGCCAGTTCTCATCCAAGGCCCTAAGCAACCCGGCAATGAAATTGATGTGTACCTAAGGCCATTAGTTGAAGAACTTTTACAGCTGTGGAATAGAAACGGTGTACATACATGGGATGAGCATAGACAGGAGGAATTTAACCTTAAGGCGTTGCTGTTCGTGACCATCAACGATTGGCCCGCTCTCAGTAACCTTTCAGGACAGACAAACAAAGGATACCACGCATGCACGCACTGTTTAGATGACACTGAAAGTATATACCTGGACAAATGCAGGAAGAATGTGTACCTGGGCCATCGTCGATTTCTTCCGACCAACCATCAATGTCGAAAGAAAGGCAAGCATTTCAAAGGCGAGGCAGATCACCGGAAGAAGCCCACCATGCGTACCGATGATCACGTACTTGCTATGGTCCATGATTTACACTACGTAATCTTTGGAAAGGGTCCCGGTGGACTAGCTGTTCCGAATGAAGCTGAGGGACACACACCCATGTGGAAGAAGAAATCTATATTTTGGGACCTACCCTACTAGAAAGACTTAGAGGTCCGCTCTTCAATAACGTGATGCACGTGACGAAGAAACTTTGCGTGAACCTGCTAGGCTTCTTGGGCGTGTATGGGAAGACAAAAGATACACCTAAGGCACGGGAGGACCTGCAACGTTTGCACGAAAAAGACGGCATGCCTCCCAAGCAGTATAAAGGTCCTGCCAGCTACGCTCTTACGAAAGAAGAAAAAGAAATCTTCTTTGAATGCCTGCTCAGTATGAAGGTCACGACTGGCTTCTCGTCGAATATAAAGGGAATAATAAATATGCCAGAGAAAAAGTTTCAGAACCTAAAGTCTTATGACTGCCACGTGATTATGACGCAACTGCTTCCGGTTGCATTGAGGGGGCTTCTACCAGAAAACGTCCGATTAGCCATTGTGAAGCTATGTGCATTCCTCAATGCAATCTCTCTGAAGGTGATCGATCTAGAAATCGTACCAAGGCTAAGGAGTGATGTGGCGCAATGTCTTGTCAGTTTCGAGCTGGTGTTCCCACACCATCCTTCTTCAATATCATGACGCACGTCCTAGTTCATCTAGTCGACGAGATTGTCATCCTGGGGCCCGTATTTCTACACAATATGTTCCCCTTTGAGAGGTTCATGGGAGTCCTAAAGAAATATGTCCGTAACCGCGCTAGGCCAGAAGGAAGCATCTCCATGGGCCATCAAACAGAGGATGTTATCGGGTTTTGTGTTGACTTCATTCCTGGCCTTAAGAAGATAGGTCTCCCTAAATCGCGGTATGAGGGGAGACTGACTGGAAAAGGCACTCTTGGAAGAGACTCAATAATATGCAGGGACAGATATTCTTGGTCTCAAGCACACTACATAGTTCTACAGAACTCTACCTTGGTGACCCCGTATGTCGATGAACACAAGAACAGTCTGCGCTCCAAACACCCGGAGAAGTGCGACGACTGGATTACATGTGAACACATCAGGACTTTCAGCAGTTGGTTGGAAACACGTCTCAGAGGTGACAACACTGTTTGTGATGAGTTGTACTTGTTGTCTAGGGGACCATCTTTGACTGTATTGACTTACAAAGGATACGAGATAAATGGGAATACATTTTACACGATCGCCCAAGATCAAAAGAGCACCAACCAAAACAGCGGTGTCCGCTATGATGCAGCAACCGAGAGCGGAAAGGACACATATTATGGTTACATAGTGGACATATGGGAACTTGACTACGGATCTGATTTTAAGGTCCCTTTGTTTAAGTGCAAATGGGTCAATCTGTTAGGCGGCGGGGTACAGGTAGACCCACAGTACGGAATGACAACAGTGGATCTGAAAAATCTTGGGTACACTGATGAACTGTTCGTCCTAGCCAATGATGTGGCACAGGTTATCTATGTGAAGGACATGTCTACCAAACCGAGAAAAAGAAAAGATAAGGAAGCGAATACATCATACGATGAGCCAAAGTGCCACATAGTTCTTTCAGGAAAAAGGGACATCCTGGGAGTGGACGGCAAGACAAACATGTCTGAAGATTATGAAAAGTTTCATGAAATTCCTCCCTTCAATGTCAAGGCTGACCCAAGCATCCTGATAAACAATGAAGATTATCCATGGTTACGGCGCAATAAGCAAATGACACAAGCGAAGAAAAAGTGAAGACTTTCTCCCGCAACTATTATGATGATACCATGCCAACTTTGTAACACACGAACATGCTACCATTGTCCGTTTTGTACATGCACATGCTATGTGGGTGAAATTATGATACCATGCCAACTTTCAACTTTTTTAGAATTCATTTGAAATGCTTTCATGTCTTATGGTTCAGCCCTCGTAATACCATGACCATTAGTCCCTGGCCCATGCCAACTTTCAACTTTCAACTTTCTAAAACTAATGGCACTAATAGAAAGTTTATAATTTTGCTCCTCGCCCCTGGCCCATGACCATTAGTCCCGGTTTGTGCCACAAACCGGGACTAAAGGGTTGGTCCTCGTTGCGGGCAGAGTTTAGTCCCACCTCGCCAACCGAAGGGGGCTCACACCGGTTTATAAGCCCTTCCCTCTTTGCCTTGTTGAGCTCCTCTTAAAGTGAAAATAGATGCCCTAATAGAGAAAAGTTTAACCTAAATTCATAGTGAATTTCTCTGAAATTCATAGAAATTTACTAGGAATTTAGGTTGAATTTTCTCTATAAGCGCATCTATTCTCATTTTTAGCAAGTTAATCACAAACTTGTGATTCAAACAATTTTCAAAGAATTCAAATTTTAACTATTCAAATTTGAAAACTAATGGCACTAACAGAAAGTTTATAATTTTTCTAAAACTAATGGCACTAACAGAAAGTTTATAATTTTGCTAACCTAAAAGCAAACACAATTAAAAATTAAAGCAAAAAACAAAAGAAAATAAATAATGCAAGAAACAAATCAAAAAACAGGAAAAAAACTATTTTTATAGTAAAGTTAATCACAAAATAAAATAAATAAAGCAACAAAGAAAACAAAAAAACTAAAAAAGTGTTTTCAAATTTGAAAACTAATGGCACTAACAGAAAGTTTATAATTTTCTAAAACTAAAAGAAAAAAGAATAAAAAATAAAGCAAAAAACAAAAGAAAATAAATAATGCAGAAAACAAAACAAAAATCTAGAAAAAAATAGCAACAATAAGTATTCTGTTGTAAGTAGAAACAAAATAAAATAAATAAAGCAACAAAGAAAACAAAAAAAGTGTTTTCAAATTTGAAAACTAATGGCATTAATAAAAAGTTTATAATTTTTCTAAAACTAAAAGCATAAAGAATTAAAAAATAAAGC
Source organism: Triticum dicoccoides (assembly GCF_002162155.2). Classification (NCBI taxonomy): domain Eukaryota; kingdom Viridiplantae; phylum Streptophyta; class Magnoliopsida; order Poales; family Poaceae; genus Triticum; species Triticum dicoccoides. Next base: position 99,665,850 of record NC_041392.1, read on the forward strand.
AAAAAACAAAAGAAAATAAATAAAGCAACAAAAAACAAAAAGAATGCCACCTACTGGGCCCCCACGGCCTGAATGCGACTAGAAACCCATCCAAGGGCCAGGATTCAGGACCGCAGGAGGCCGAGTAGGCCCACAGGCATAGCAGTGACAATTAGGCCCGTAAGCCTGCAATGGAGAGGAGATCGAGAGGGGTGCGGCAGTGGGGCTTATAAACCACTGCGCACCCCTCTCAACTAGCGAGGTGGGACTAAACTTTCGACGTAGCAGCCGCACAAGGCCTTTGGTCCCGGTTGGTGGCACCAACCGTGACTAAAGGGGGGCATTGGTCACGGTTCGTGGCACAAACCGTGACCAATGCCCCCCCTTTAGTCTCGGTTGGTGCCACCAACCGAGACCAAAGGTCGCCGCTTCCCGCCCTTTGGGCTGCTGAAAAGAGGCCTTTGGTCTCGGTTGGTGGCACCAACCGGGACTAATGCCCACCTTTAGTCCCGGTTGCTGCCACGAACCGGGACTAAAGGCTGTGCTATATAAGTCCACACTTAGGAAATTTTCGCCAACTGCTCCATTCCCCATCGCCAACGCCGCCAGGCTGCTCGTCCTCCTCGTCGCCGTCGCCGCGCCCTGCCCCATCCCCGCGTGCTTGCCGTCGCTGCGCCCTGCCCCGTCGCTGTCGCCGCGCCCTGTCGCTGTCGTTGTCGTCGCGCCCTCCTGCCCGTCACCGGCCGCCCTGCCCCGAGCCCCGCCTCCTCGTCCCCGTCGCCGTGTGCCGCCTCGAGCCCGCGGCCGTCCCCGTCGCCATGTGCCACCCCGAGCCTGTCGTCCCCGTCACCGTGTGCCGCCCCGCGCACGCCGTCCCCGTCGCCGGCATCCCCGAGCCCACCGTCCTCCTTCTCGTCGCTGGCCTCCTCTCCCCATCACCGCCCGCCCCCAGTGAGCTCCCCCCTTTCCCATCCCCGTCGCCGACGACACCACCCATTGCCGCCGCTGCTCTCTGTTTATGATATGGCTATATATGCATGTATTTTCTCTGTGTATATATGTTCATATATGCAAAAGTTACATTTTTAGAAGGGGACAATTGCAATTTTGCCCCTAGTTGGTTCCTACCCACGGGTTTTGCCCTTACTTTTCAAGCGTGCATAGTTTTGCCCTTACTTTTTCCGTCGAGGTCCCTCGAATGCCCTTTGACCGTTTGACCAAAACTTTGAAAATTCATAACTAATTCATATGAACTCAGAAAATGCAAATAAGATATCAAAATGTTCAGATAAACATTACCTTTATGTGCATCTCATTTGCATTCAGGACAAAAGCACCCTTTAAACTACCTCAGGTAATTAATGTTATTAACATTATTAAAAATAAAAAGGTATAAAGAATGTTTTTTCATGAATAAAAATTACATGCAAATGTAGGTGATGTTTTCTGAACATCGTGATATCTTATTTGCATTTTTCAAAGTTCATATCAATTTGTTATGAGGTTTCTAAATAATGGTCAAAGTCGTTAGAACATTCATAATAAGATGATACGAACTTAGAAAAATGCAAATAAGATATCTGGATGTTCAGAAAACATCACCTACATTTGCATGTAATTTTTATTCATGAAAAAATATGGTTTATACCTTTTTATTTTTAATAATGTTAATAACATTAATTACCTCAGGTTGTTTAAAGGGTGTTTTTGTCCTGAATGCAAATGATATGCACATAAAGGTAATGTTTATCTGAACATTTTGATATCTTATTTGCATTTTTCTGAGTCCATATGAATTATTTATGAATTTTCAAACTTTTAGTCAAACGGTCAAAGGGCATTCGAGGGACCACGACGGAAAAAGTAAGGGCAAAACTGAGCAAGCTCGAAAAGTAAGGGCAAAACCCGTGGGTAGGAACCAACTAGGGGTAAAAATGCAATTGTCCCTTTTAGAAAATCATCTATATATGTTCATATATGGAAAAGTTCTATATGAATGTGGCTATATGTATGTTCATGGAAAATAATTTTGCTCGATGATCTTTTTGTTCACGATGTTCATATAATTTTTTTCATGTATGTATAAATGTCGATATGAATTGTACCTATGATGTTCTTTTATTCATAGATGAATATGTATGTGGCTATGTATGTGTATGTGGCTATGTGAATATGCAAAGAACAGGAGATGAAGAAGATGATATATTTTCTTATTCGTGGGTGTGTCGAGAGGGCCATCGATAACTTTAGTGAATTTTAGGTTATTTTCATTTTAGGTCATTTTAGTTCGTGGGTGTGTCGAGAGGGCGGCCAAGGGGTCGAGGGTCGTCGAACATGAGAGGGGGGATGATAGA
>NC_041392.1:99668491-99680056 GCF_002162155.2 Triticum dicoccoides
AGAGGAAGAAGAGGAAGTCTTCTCCTCTATTCTTTCTTCTCTTCTTTTTTCTTCTTCTTCCTATATGTATCAGTTTTTTTATTTAGGTTGTTAATTAGTAGATATTAATTTTGTTCATATATGTATGGATGCATGTGATATGTATGTATGTATGCATGTATCGGGTATGTCGTTGTCGATATACCCCCTACCCGATAACTTCGACATGAGGGGGTCGAGAGGGGGTCTAGGGTCGCCGAGGGGTCGAGGGTCGTCGAACATGAGAGGAAGAAGAGGATAAAAAAAGGAGTGGAAGAAGAAAAAAAAAGAGGAGAAGAAAGAATAGAGGAGTCTTCTCCTCTATTCTTTCTTCTCCTTTTTTTCTTCTTCTTCCTCTTTATTTTATCGGGAACGAGGGTCGTCGAGGGTCGCCGAGCGGTAGAGGAGAAACCCTAAATAGAAAGTATCGTCGATGTGAGATACATGTACCGTCGGTGTCGGACACTACATCCACGTCCCACAAGTGGCGCGGGCTTCGACGCCCACGTCACTTGTGGGACGTGGATGTAGTGTCCGACACCGACGGCCACATGTATCTCACACCCACGATACTTGCTATTTAGGGTTTCCTCTACCGCTCGGTGACCCTCGACGACCCTCGTTCCCGATAAAAAAAAGGAAGAAGAAGAAAAAAAGAGGAGAAGAAAGAATAGAGGAGTTCTTACTCCTCTATTCTTTCTTCTCCTCTTTTTTTTCTTCTTCCTCTTCTTTTTTTATCCTTGAAGCGTTGTCGAGGCCACCCCAAACCCTAGAGAAGCAGCGTTGAGGCCACCCCAAACCCTAGAGAAGCAGCGTCGAGGCCACTAATTAATATTAGTTCTACGTTTGCCACTAATATATCCATCTGTTATGTTTGGATAATAATTGCCATGTTGTAAATATTTGTAGAAACTATGGACACCGCCCGAGACGAAGTACAAGAAGAGTTGTTGGGGGACATAATCGCACGAGGAAGTGATGCCGTCTGCTCGTTGTTTCTCAATGACACCGATGGTCTGGAAGCAGCTGACTATGATTATGATGGCTCCAGTGACCCAATGCCGGTGCAAGGAGACCGTGATGACGTCTCCGGTGACCGAACTGAGTCCGGCCAGGTATATATATTAGTTAAGCTTCTGTTGACTAGCTAATTGATGTATTCATTGTTTTGGTATGTACACATATTAATTAAGTCTTTGTTCTTTTTTCTAGCCCTCCGGATCGAGCACAACTTCGGTAAAGAGACGAGGCCCGAAGAAAAAGTTGAGCTCGGATGAAAAGTTTGAGATCATAGCAATCACGCCCGACGACCAACCGATTGAACCCCTCCAGACAAAGAGCGCATTTGTTGCTCAGTGCGGGGTTTTGGTTAGGGACAAGATCCCGATCAGCATCCAGCAATGGTTAATGCCGGCTACAGAAGACCCTGAGGTGTCTTATGTCAATGATATGCAGAAAAATGATCTTTGGACTGAGCTGAAGTCAAATTTCACCCTACCGCCAGAGGATGATCCAGAGAAGCCAGTTAAAGAGCAATTAATCAAGTCTTTTGCTCTTAAGAGGATGGCAGAACTATTCAGGAGGTGGAAGAAAGAGCTGAATAAGTTTGTCGAAAATAAAGAGACACCAGAATTCAAGGGCAGATATGAGAAGATCAGAGATCACTGGCCCGCATTTGTGGCCCACAAGACATTGGAAAAGAGTAAGAAGATGTCGGCGACAAACAAGCAAAATTCTGCGAAGAAGAAGCATCACCATCGCACGGGGTCAGGTGGCTACCTCGTAGCCCGGCCTAAGTGGGCCAAGACTGAGAATGATCTGGTTGATAAAGGGATCGAACCAGAGACAATTAATTGGCCAGACCATTGCCGGACTTGGTTCTTCGGGGCTGGCGGAACGTTGGACCCTGTAACAGGGAAGTGCATTTGGACGAACGATCAAATGGACATACCAGTAAGGAAGCTTCAGCAGTATATCGAAGCAGCGCAGCAAGGGACGTTCTTTCTAGATAGAGAGAACGACGAGGTCACAATGGCCCTCGGGAATCCTGAGCACCCTGGACGGACACGAGGCACGCCAGGCTCCATTCTGTGGAAGGTTGGGTTTCCGGACGCAGGCAGTTACAAATCCCAGGAGAGGAGGAAAAAATTGCAGCAGACCCAAATGCAGGCGCTGCAAGCAAGGGTACAAGCGATAGAGGAACGAGAAGCAAATCGCAGCAAACGTACTGCCGAAGCTTCCCCCGAAGCTACCCCGCCATCTCAGCGGAGAAGCAGCGTGGCTTCCACCGAGCTGCTTCAGCCGGAGCATGCCTTGACGGCTCCTGCCATCTATCCCGTGGATGCTATCACAGAGTCTCAAAATTGCCACCTTATGACGCAATGGATGAATTTGAAGGTCAAGGCGGCTGTTGGCTCTGTTTATCCTACTGAACCCGGCGCAACTTTTCACTGCCGGACGATTCCAGAAGGATATGCTAGGGTGATGGTGGATGAAATAATGGAGGGATTTGAGGACCTCTAGCTTGACCACCCTACCGATGAAGGGGAGACTAGGCTAGGGTCTGTTCTGAAAACTCCATGCCTATGGCGGAAGGAGCTCATCAACCTTCCGAACTGGACGCCTCCGCCTCCTCCTCCTCCTCCGGCAAGTCAGGGCACTCCGCCTCCTCCTCCTCCTCCGGCAAGTCAGGGCACTCTGCCTCCTCCACCGCCTCCTCCTCCAGTGAGTCAGGACACTCCGCCTCCTCCACCGCCTCCTCCTCCAGCGAGTGACGATCAGGGCACTCGACCGGCTCCTTCTCCGGTGCGTGGCGGCACTCCGCCTCCTTCTCCGCCTGCGCCGACGCGCCCGAGCAGCCAGCCTCCTCCTTCTCCGCCTCGTCAGCAAGGGCGGAAGAGACCTGCCGCCGCTCCGGCTGCTCCGGCGCGTCGTAGTCCTTCTCCTACGCCTCGTAAGCAAGTAAAGAAGACATCCGCTCCGTCTGCTCGGCCGGCGTCTAGAAGTACAGCCAGAGGTGGGAGTACATACAGATTCGGTCCTTCTCTGAAGACTCCAGAGAAGTTACCATACGAGAGGACACCAGAGGAGAACGCGAAGATCGCGCGAACCGAAGTGGATGACTGGTTTCAAGGGTTGAAAGCAAAGAGACATCCACCTCCGGAGGAGAAGGTAGATCCGGTGAAAGCGAAGTGCACTCTAGCTTCCCTGACAAAACCACCCAAGTCTCCGCCGAAAGGAAACTATGAGCGCATTATTGGAAAGGAATTGGCCGAAGCGGAGCGGTCGGGAAGTACTGTCAGTGATCAAAGACTGAAAGAACGATGAGCTGGGAAACAAATTGCCCAGCTCGGCGAACAAGCGAAGCAATCGTGCCCCCTGCTCAAGGTGCCTAGCGACAATGTCGCTAATGATCCGAGGATGGTGCCCGGTTATAGCAATCTTGCCGATTACCTGCCCGACGATGTACATTATGAACCCATGGAGGTGCAGATACAAAGATACGAGTACGGGAAGCCTCTCGTCAAAGATGAAAGATCTCTATCAACGATGATGCGAAGATTGCATGATTGGTACTTGAAAATCTGCAGAGACTCTGGGGGGAGGAGTACTTTGCATGTGAAAGTTAAAAAGGAGCATGACCTCGTCGGAATTGAACTGTTGACTATTCCATTTGAGGAGTTCTTTCAGTTTTTCAATCAATTGGCCCTCGATAAAACAACGGTCACCTGCTACTGTCTGTAAGTAGTACTACTTTTGTCATTAAGTCTCTCTATATAGCTCAGCTCTTTCATTGCATGTATTTATAATCATCCTCACTATATTATGCAGATTGAAGACCGCCGAATTGAAGAAAAGACAAGTCGGTGATATTGGGTTCATTAACACATATCTCATAGATGCAACTCAGGTTAAATTTCATGCCGCAGATACCGAGGCCAACTTGCTACGATCGTTGGTAATAAATGAAAACAAAGATATAATACTCTTTCCTTACAACTTCAAGTGAGTGTTACTGTCTTGTGCGTATTCGGTTTCCCTTATATATATATATTAGTCAAGGTTATAGTAATGTAATTGATGAGTTATACATGTGTGTGCAGTTACCACTATATTCTCCTAGAGATTAAGCTTGAGCAGAGACTAGTAACTGTCTTAAACTCAAAACGAAAAGATCCCCAGGACTATGCGGACATGACTCAAATGCTCGAGAAGTAAGTTAAATCGATCAGTATCCACCATATCAGCAACTTTGTTCATTTCCTAATATATCAAGTAATTGTTTTCTTTGTCTGGCAGGGTTTGGAAAAAATTCTCTAAAAAAGCTCCAGGACTCCCGAAGAAGCTGCAATTTAGACACCCGAAAGTAAGTACTATAGTAGCATGTTCCGCGCATCTCCTACTGATTTGGCGTTCTTGCTTATCAGTTTGATTGACCTCTATTTCTTGTAAAGTGGTTGTGGCAGGAAAAAGAGAATGATTTCTGTGGATACTACGTTTGCGAGTCCATCCGCCACACGACCTGTGAGCGGGGCTATACTGACGAACAATATGAAGTACGTAAATAACAACATTCATAATTTTATTTTATTACCATCATTTGTGTTGAGTTTCATTCATTCATATATATATGTATTGACCCCCTTCTTCAAATTAGATGTTTCGGAAGCGGGATGAACTCCTAGCACCAGCTCAAATGCGAGCAATTCAAGAAGAATTTGCGGCATTCTTTCTTGACCACGTGATCGCTGAAGACGGAGAATACTATGTGGACCATGAATCCATATGATTATATTTGTAAGAGATAATTATTATATATATGTAGCCGGTAGTGTCGGATAGATATACGAGAACTTGTTGTTTGACTAATCTCTCGGAGAAGGAGAGGTGGTCGATATCACTTCTCTCTATATGCATATATGTTCATGACGATCTTCTGTTTCCTTCGTTTGCCTAGCTAGCTAGCATGTCTAGTCCTCTCTATACGTATGTATAGTACGTAGCGTCGACCAAGCACGGACATAAGAGAGGACACTTCTCTCTATTAATTATAGCTAGCTAACACAATATATGAAACACCTAAATTAACCCCCCAAAACCCCCAAAATCCCCAACCCCCCCCCCCTTTCAAAAACAAAAACAAAAACCCCAGCCACAGAAATGCTGACACGTGGATGCCTATTAATTGGTCCCGGTTGGTGCCACCAACCGGGACCAAAGGGTCTCCTGCCTGGGCTCCGCGCACAGGCCACGTGGAGGCCCATCAGTCCCGGTTCTGGATTGAACCGGGACTAAAGGGGCAGGGCATTAGTACCGACCCTTTAGTCCCGGTTCAGGAACCGGGACAAAAGGCCCTTACGAACCGGGACAACATGCCCTTTTTCTACGAGTGCAGGTATGCTCAAAAAGCTCATTCCTATGCATCATGTTTAGGTCGTCCATCAATAATCAATAAATTAAAGAAAACCGAGGCTAGAGCTGCCATTGCCAAAGGATTTTCCTCTCGGAGTACCCATGTAGACATGCAACCGAACCCTAGCTCATTCATGCCTGCCCTCAATGCCCGCCTCCGCATGATTGATAAGGTCTGCCACTTTGATTTTTGATTACCAATGTTGTCGTGCACAGTCCAAAGCAGTCGCCCAATATTGGCGCAATCCCAGCCTTGATGACTCATCCGAGTGCTTCACGAAGATAGGCACGTATGAGGCATTGAGGCCCAACCGATTGGTGTTGCGAGTTAGATGAAACTATATGTAAGATACACATATGTACAGAAGCTAGCAAGCTGCTCAATCTATTTGTGCGCAGTCCAAAGTAGTCGCCCAATATTGGCGCAGTCCCAGACTCGACGACGCAGCCCAGTGCTTCACCGAGATACGCAGGTATGTCCAAAGCAGTCGCCCAATATTGGCGCCATCCCAGCCTCGACGACACAGCCGAGTGCTTCACCAAGATACACACGTATGAGGCATTGAGGCCCAACTAATTGGTGTTGCGAGCTAGATGAAACTATATGCAAAATACACGTATGTACAGAAGAGGTAACAAGGTGCTCGATCTATTTGTGCGCAGTCCAAAGCAGTCGCCCTATATTGGCGCAGCCGAGACTCGACAACGCAGCCGAGTGCTTCACCAAGATACGCATGCATGAGGCATAGAGGCCCAGCCGATTGGTGTTGCCAGTCAGATGAAACTATATCTAAAATACATGCATGTACAGAAGCTAGCAAGCTGCTCGATCTATTCCGCTGGAAGACTTAGGTATACACATGATATATATGCATGCACTCTAGTCTAGAAGCAAGAACAAATCAAAAGAAACAGAATGTGTTTTACTTCAAATATGAAAGAATGGTACAATAGAACAAACCTCCTGTTGGCCAAGCACTCACATGATTGAGGGTATCTATTACCCAGACCTCTTGTTGGCCAAGTACTAGCTGGATATCTTTTTTCTTACTATCACAATCAGTTTTTGGAAGAACTTGGTCAATTCAATGAGTGCGAGCGTTTTCTCGGTAGATTGTTATCGTCTACAAGACTACGAGCGATGATCGTTTTATTCCTGAAGATTTATACATGCTTCAGTTTAATGCATGCAATCTGCATGGCAGTGGCTAGATTCAAATTTGGGAGTTTATTGAGATCAAAGTAATAGACACCTTCAATCATGTGAGTGCTTGGCCAACAGGAGATTTGTTCTATTGTACCATTCTTTCATATTTGAAGTAAAACACATTCTGTTTCTTTTGATTTGTTCTTGCTTCTAGACTAGAGTGCATGCATATATATCATGTGTAAATAACTTCATTATTTTCTTCTGACTTCTATGTACGTAAAACGCAACAGATGGCTCACTAGGACTGTTTCGGGGATGTGCATTGATTAATTATCACATCATTAGGAGATGGCTCTAACCTCATCTACGTACTAGCTAGATATCTTTTTTCTGACTATCACAATCAGTTTTTGGAAGAACATGGTCAATTCAATGAGTGCGAGCGTGTTCTCAGTGGATTGTTATCGTCTACAAGACTACGAGTGATGATCGTTTTATTCCTGAAGATTTATACATGCTTCAGTTTAATGCATGCAATCTGCATGGTAGTGGCTAGATTCAAACTTGGGAGTTTATTGAGATCAGAGTAATAGATACCTTCAATCATGTGAGTGCTTGGCCAACAGGAGGTTTGTTCTATTGTACCAGTCTTTCATATTTGAAGTAAAACACATTATGTTTCTTTTGATTTGTGTTTGCTTCTAGACTAAAGTGCATGCATATATTTTATGTGTAAATAATTAAATTATTTTTCTGGACTCTATGTACGCAGAACACAACATGGCTCACTCGGACTGTTTCAGGGATGCGCATTGATTAATTATCACATCATTAGGAGATGGTTCTAAACTCATCTACGTACTTAATATGTATTTGTCAGTACTACAATCAGTTTTTGAATTCGGGCATGGGGAACTTAGTTTTGTTTTCATGGAAATAGGCCACACCTAATTCCGTAACCAGCGCTTGATTCCCTCAATCCTTTTTTTATCTCACATCACATGAATCGTGTTAAGCTCTTATATACCTTCTAATTTGTCTTATTTTTCTTAGGTAGCCAAAGGATAATACTGTTGTTGGATGTTTGATCATGATGGTATGTTTTTATCAAGTTTTCATAAGGTATTCATTTTTAATTGACCATTTTATCAAGCACTATATCTTATACTCTTTTTTATACTATTTAACAATCAAATTTCTAAGACATTAGTCAATATGGATTTCTAGAACTAACTATTGTTTAAACAGCTGCGTATATTATATGTTTTTGCAAGGGAATATAAGCATATATAAAATTATGAACTCTATTCTTAGAAGAACTTTGATCAAATTAGTTATTACATGATGAAAAATATTTAAAGACGTTTTCAACATAAATAGGCACAATTAACAGTATTTTCCATTTATATTTGATATCAAGCATATAAGATGTTCAAAAAATTCTAAAGTTATGTGATTATGAAAAAGTTTTTCGTAAAAATTCTCGGTTACCGTGCATTATCACTCGACCATGTCGAAAACTTTGCTATATATTAATATTCAAAGTTAGAGAAGTTTACCCGCGCATTTTATATGTGCCATGCATTTACTACAATATGCCAGTTTGAGTTTTAAATTGCATGATCATATATTATTGAAGATATACTAGCATACATGAAAAATATTTAGGGAAATGGAAATCAAATTGATCCACTAACCAAATTTTGTGTGGTTTAAACATATTCTAAATAGTTACCTGCATAAAATGTCACACCTATGCGTAATAAAGTAAGTAATGCATTCGATGGCTCCACATCCTTCCCAAATGAGACCAACAAACATATTATTAGGGAAATCCTTCACGCATAATTGCATCTTCATACAATGAATTTTGAGCAACTTAATAGATAATGGTTGTAGCATATACATTTCTTTTGTAAATACCAATGTCTATAAATGTATATGCTTCACAAACATCTCAACTGTAGTTATTCATAAAATAAACCATATTCTTCATAATATATATTGAAATAAAATATTAGATAACCGGCCCGTGCGAATGCACGGGTTGACGACTAGTGGTCATAGTTTTTTCTCTCTAAACCAGCTATAAATATTTCTCTCTAAATTATCACAGTCAAATAGGACTGTTGCCAATGGGCTGCGGCCCGCTATGACACACGTGAGCGCCACCGCAGCTTCACTGCGCTAAAGGCGTTGTTTAGGAGGGGAACCCCTACTTGATGGATATTACGACAAATAGTCGGCCGTCTGACCTAGCGCTGTAGCGAGCTGGTCGGCACTGTAGCGAGTATTGGGACGAAGTTAGTATTTGAGAATGTTTTTTGAGTAACACAAATAATTTGTGAAAACTTAAGAAAAGGTTATAAATAGAACATTTTATGACAAGGCAAACATTTTTTCAATTGTTTGTTTTTCTTTAGTTTTATAAATTTCATAATATTTTGTAAAAAATAGAAATTTAAAATACGGGATTTATTTTGAAATGCTAAATAATTTTGAGCATTTTTTGAACTTCCGAATTGTTTTTGAAAGAATAACATTTTTTCAAATTCCAAACTATATTAAGAACACTTTTTTTCTTTTGAAAATACCAACTCATTTGTTTGAAATGCTGTTTTTATAGAACCCAAATAATTAAAAGGAATACCCAAAGAACAAAAAAAATGTAAAAATCAGTCAAAACCAGACTGGAATCATCATTATTGTATTAGTGCCCCGCCACCGCCGCCTCTTCAAAAACAACCTAGGCTCCTTTGCCTCACAACGACACCACCACCGGCCCATCTCATCTCCAGTAGCTCTAGGGCCATGGAGGCGTGGTGGATTCCTGCCCTTGCCGGTGGGAGGGATCCATTATTTGATGTTTTTCTGAATTTTGTTAGGGTTTGTGTCCGGCTCACAAAGGCGAGACAACAGTTGCTTTCTGAAGATGGAATCAAAATTCTCCCCGCTATCCCCGTCCCGGCAGTGCATCTAGCATCGGCACCATGTGGAGGTGTGACTCCGGTGGATCTCGCGGGATTCGTTCGCTGCTTGTCTTCGGTGGATCTATTTGGATCCGGTCTTCATTCGTCTATGTTCGTGTGTTTTCAGGTTGGACCCTTTTGATATATCTGTCTCTTCATCAGCGGCGATTGCTGTTCTGGTGCACTGGTCCAGCCTTAGCAGGACGAGTTCTCGACTGTCTACTTCAACGAGTTTTGCCTGACTCCGGCAAGGGAGGGACGATGATGGCGGCGCATCTTCGACTCGCTTCAGTGTTTATGGTCGTCGTTAAGTGGTCTATGGATCCGGATGTACTTTTTATTATTTTCGATGTTTGTTTGTACTATCATGATTCAAGATAAATAGATTGAAATTTTTCTCGCAAAAACAAAACATACTAGAATCTTCTGGATGTTTCGCACACTATGCGCAAGCGAGACGGAGTGGGCCGCCCGTTAGCTTGAGTATATATATGTTATTTCTTTGTACAGGTTTTTTTACTGGTTCTAAGGGCATTGAGAAACAGTATAACAGAGCGACCACCGAGCCACCACAGTGATTTTGTTCGCCATCCATTGGATCCTTTAACAAGCGGTACAGATTTTGCCTGGCATCTCCTCATGCTGCAGCCGATCGTCTCTTGGGCCGCTGCTCCGGAGGTTGATTTAGTAGAGTTGTGGTTAACTGGGCTTATGTTGGGCTGGTAACATTATCTGCCCCGTTCATCTCGCATCGGCAGCAAAGCACATTCTCAAAGAAAAATAAAGCAAAGCACATTCTCGCCCTAAAAAATACAAATCGGATTCCTTTGCGGTGGCGGGCACAAATTGCCCGGCAGCAGCGGCGTATGGCGTTGCTCGCGGAGCCGACGAAAGGTGATGGCGATTGCTCATGATGGCTTCGCGAGCTGACGGCGGCGGCTCCTGCGTGAGGAGCTCATCGACGACCCCGCCGAGCGACAATCTGACGCCCCCTCTACCAACTGCAATGGCGGTATGGCAGCCATCGGGGCTCATGTTGATTGGCCCCGCGAAGCCGAACGGAGATAGGCGATGGTGCCTGATGTCACTAGGGTAAAGACATCTGCAGAGAGAATATCGCCCCAAATCGATTGCTTGGTGTCGGGGATGCAAGGTGCAAGCAGGAGCGTGGGAATGGAAGTGTGAGAATGGCGACAACTGCTTCTCTCTAGTTGTGCTTTTCTCGGAGCTCACCGGTGGCGTTATCAATCCACTGCCATCCTCCGTCTCTCCTCAGTCTCGCCTCTGAATCCTTAATGGACACCAAACAGCATAACTGCACACTGCAGTTCCTGCCCTGCTCTCCGTGATCTACCTCCCTGTTTAGGTATCTTATGCATGCTAACTAAATGATTGCCTAATGTTTCTCATGAATCCAGCATTCAGTTTGAAGCGTAACAATGCAGAAGTTTAACTGAACGTTTTCTGAGTACATTTTGCTGTGAAGCATTAAGTCATACATGCACCAAACCAAAGTTGAAAACTCCACTTCAACTGTCCATTGTTTTTGTTAGGACTTCAGAAACAAGAACCAGCCAGGTCATTCTTGTGCTAAATATGGCTACTAATTAAAGAAAGGATATTTCTTTAGAAAATCTGAAGAAGTAACGCCTGAAGGAAAACTGCACCATGTCACATCACTAGTAGAAAAGGGGGCTTTGGTCTAGGCCGGGTAACCCCATTAGTCCCGGTTCAGTCTAGAACCGGGACCAATGGGGGCATTGGTCCCAGTTCGTGAGCCCAGGGGGCCGGTCGGGCCACGTGGGCCATTGGTCCCGGTTCATCTGGACCTTTTGGTCCCGGTTGGTGGGATGAACCGGGACCAATGGGCCTCGCTCCTGGCCCACAACCATTGTTCCCGGTTCGTGCCTCAAACCGGGACTAAAGATTAGACCTTTAGTCCCGGTTTGAGGCACGAACCAGGACTAATGGGGATGAGACCTTTAGTCCCGGTTCGTGCCACGAACCGGTACTAAA
>NC_041392.1:99680356-99682395 GCF_002162155.2 Triticum dicoccoides
TTTAAAAAAAGAAAATGATGGAAATGTCAAAAAAATAAAAGAAAATAAGTTTCCCACGTGATATGTGGTCTAGTTGTTGGGGAAATTTGCAAATGTGAATTTTGACTTTATTTGCAAAATCTCTCTAAAATTTGTAAAAATGGGCATAACTTTTGCATATTAACTCGGATGAAAAAGTTTTTTATATGAAAAATCATCTACTCGAAAAGTTACATCCAAATTTAACACGGGGTACCCCGTTAAACATTTTCAAAATTCTCAAAAACCTAATAGAAAAAAAGTTACGGGGCTTTTATGATCTAGAGTGAAAAAAATCGAAAAAAATTCAAACAGTGGGCAAACTGTGGTCAAACAATGGTCAAACTAATTATTCTAGAATATTAGTGTTACTAAATAATTATTTCAGTTATTTCAATTTTTGTCAAATCTGGTCAAACTGTGGTCAAACAATGGTCAAACTAATTATTCAAGAAATATTAGTGTTAATAAATAATTATTGTTTTTTAAAAATAGTTTCAAAATAAAACTATGAAATGTGTCACTTCATACGCAAGCAAAATTCCTGAAGGTTAATAGGATTGACATCTTAGTATTGTCAGGAAAACAACAAGTGCAGACTTGGAGCGAGGGAGAATAGAACCCGGAAGTTAAGCGTGCTCAGGCTGGGGGATTGGGAGGATGGGTGACCGTTCTGGAAGTTAGATGATTTGGAATGATGAGGGGTGATTAGAGGATAAATTGAGAAGTGATGAGGGGTGGTGATTACAGACTAGATGTTAAAATAATTCAGAAATTTGAAAATTAAAAAAAACTAAAAAAAATTTCAAAAATATTTTTCAAAAAAAATCATAAAATTTTCTTTAGTCCCGGTTGGTGTTACCAACCGGGACTAAAGGTGGAGCTCCACGTGGCCGCGCCCTTTAGTCCCGGTTCTGGATTGAACCGGGACTAAAGGGAGAGGCATTAGTACCGACATTTTAGTCCCGGTTCCAGAACCGGGACTAAAGGCCCTTATGAACCGGGACTGAAGGCCCTTTTTCTACTAGTGCATAGAAATATCAAGGTAATCCTTCAGATGTTATGTTTTCCTGTGCTTTTTTTTCCAATAATGTGGTTGCCGAGGAAGGCTTCATATGATCTTCCTCACATTTTTCGAAGCTTTATTTACTAGCGCAATGCTCTAGCAAGAGTTCAAGTATCAGATCATCTTTTGTATGGCTATATGTGTGTTTATTCTCTTCAATCTCATACCATGAATGAATGTTGGAATTTCAAAGGAATTTAATTCGTCCACATTTAACATTCGTTCATCAAAACGGATGGTCGTGGCATGGCAATGTGCGCCCAATCTTCCTTCCACACTACAACCACAAACCCAAATGTATGAATTAAGGTATGCAAATTCAACATTCATGTTTGGTAACTTCATGTATTTACAGATATTTTAATTAATTCATTAAAATGAATGGGCGCTGCAACGCGCGTCAACATGATCTATTGTACAATAAGATTGACTCAGCTGTCTATAGGAGGTACCATCTATGATATTTGGTGAGGTGAAGGAGAGAGGAAGAGAAAAAGAAGAGGTCGTATGTAAATCGACGGACGGTCGAATCGCATTAAAATCGCTGGCTAACGACGCCACTTTTCCCTTTATACATGGCTGGTATCGGTACTGGTGCAGTTGTGCGCCAAATTATCTTGTGATCCTTTCTTTTTCTAGATCCATGGCAGGCCCGTCTCAGGTGCTCATGATTCTACAGCGGTGCATGTACCCAGTCCTGATAAATCCACGACTCCACGACGGTTCATGCAGTAACAAGTTTGTACAGACAACTGAAAAAGATGACCCGTTGTAGAGGCTGTCTATAACATATCTACATGCCTCAAACCGGTACTAAAGGTCCTGGCCCACAAACATTGGTCCCGGTTCGTGCCTCAAACTGGGACTAAAGATTAGACCTTTAGTCCCGGTTTGAGGCACAAACCGGGACTAATGGGGATGAGACCTTTAGTCCCGGTTCGTGCCATGAACCGGT
>NC_041392.1:99682475-99685291 GCF_002162155.2 Triticum dicoccoides
GTGGATCGCCTTTTCAGTTTTACAAAATAAAAGAAAATGATGGAAATGTCAAAAAAATAAAAGAAAATAAGTTTCCCATGTGATATGTGGTCTAATTGTTGGGAAAATTTGCAAATGTGAATTTTGACTTTATTTGCAAAATCTCTCTGAAATTTGTAAAAATGGGCATAACTTTTGCATACTAACTCGGATGAAAAAGTTTTTTGTATGAAAAATCATCTACTCGAAAAGTTACATCCGAATTTAACAAGGGGTACCCCGCTAAACCTTTTCAAAATTCTCAAAAACCTAATAGAAAAAAAGTTACGGGGCTTTTAAGATCTAGAGTGAAAAAAATCGAAAAAATTCAAACAGTGGGCAAACTGTGGTCAAACAATGGTCAAACTAATTATTCTAGAATATTAGTGTTACTAAATAATTATTTCAGTTATTTCAATTTTGGTCAAATCTGGTCAAACTGTGGTCAAACTGTGGTCAAACAATAGTCAAACTAATTATTCAAGAAATATTAGTGTTACTAAATAATTATTGTTTTTTAAAACAATAGTTTCGAAATAAAACTATGAAATGTGTCACTTCATGCTCAAGCAAAATTCCTGAAGGTTAATAGGATTGACATCTTAGTATTGTCAGGAAAACAACAAGTGCAGACTTGGAGCGAGGGATAATAGAACCCGGAAGTTAAGCGTGCTCAGGCTAGGGGAGTGGTAGGATGGGTGACCGTTCAGGAAGTTAGATGATTTGGAATGATGAGGGGTGATTAGAGGATAAATTGAGAAGTGATGAGGCGTGGTGATTACAGACTAGAGTTTAAAATAATTCAGAAATTTGAAAATAAATTTTTTTTTCAAAAACATTTTTCAAAAAAAAAATCATAAAATTTCCTTTAGTCCCGGCTGGTGTTACCAACCCGGACTAAAGGTGGAGCTCCACGTGGCCGCGCCCTTTAGTCCCGGTTCTGAATTGAACCGGGACTAAAGGGAGAGGCATTAGTACCGACATTTTAGTCCCGGTTCCAGAACCGGGACTAAAGGCCCTTATGAACCGGGACTGAAGGCCCTTTTTCTACTAGTGCATAGAAATATCAAGGTAATCCTTCAAAAAATTTTGTTATGTTTTCCTGTGCATTTTTTTCCAATAATGTGGTTGCCGAGGAAGGCTTCATATGATCTTCCTCACATTTTTCGAAGCTTTATTTACTAGCGCAATGCTCTGGCAAGAGTTCAAGTATCAGATCATCTTTTGTATGGCTATATGTGTGTTTATTCTCTTCAATCTCATACCATGAATGAATGTTGGAATTTCAAAGGAATTTAATTCATGCACATTTAACATTCGTTCATCAAAACGGATGGTCGTGGCATGGCAATGTGCGCCCAATCTTCCTTCCACACTACAACCACAAACCCAAATGTATGAATTCAGGTATGCAAATTCAACATTCATGTTTGGTAACTTCATGTATTTACGGATATTTTAATTAATTCATTGAAAATGAATGGGCGCTGCAACGCGCGTCAACATGATCAAGGTAATTTACAGAAATTTGAAAATAATTTTTTTTTTCAAAAACATTTTTCAAAAAAAAAATCATAAAATTTCCTTTAGTCCCGGTTGGTGTTACCAACCCGGACTAAAGGTGGAGCTCCACGTGGCCGCGCCCTTTAGTCCCGGTTCTGGATTGAACCGGGACTAAAGGGAGAGGCATTAGTACCGACATTTTAGTCCCGGTTCCAGAACCGGGACTAAAGGCCCTTATGAACCGGGACTGAAGGCCCTTTTTCTACTAGTGCATAGAAATATCAAGGTAATCCTTCAAAAAATTTTGTTATGTTTTCCTGTGCATTTTTTTCCAATAATGTGGTTGCCGAGGAAGGCTTCATATGATCTTCCTCACATTTTTCGAAGCTTTATTTACTAGCGCAATGCTCTGGCAAGAGTTCAAGTATCAGATCATCTTTTGTATGGCTATATGTGTGTTTATTCTCTTCAATCTCATACCATGAATGAATGTTGGAATTTCAAAGGAATTTAATTCATGCACATTTAACATTCGTTCATCAAAACGGATGGTCGTGGCATGGCAATGTGCGCCCAATCTTCCTTCCACACTACAACCACAAACCCAAATGTATGAATTCAGGTATGCAAATTCAACATTCATGTTTGGTAACTTCATGTATTTACGGATATTTTAATTAATTCATTGAAAATGAATGGGCGCTGCAACGCGCGTCAACATGATCTAGTGTACAATAAGATTGACTCAGCTGTCTATAGGAGGTACCATCTATGATATTTGGTGAGGTGAAGGAGAGAGGAAGAGAAAAAGAAGAGGTCATATGTAAATCGGCAGACGGTCGAATCGCATTAAAATCGCTGGCTAACGACGCCACTTTTCCCTTTATACATGGCTGGTATCAGTACTGGTGCAGTTGTGCGCCAAATTATCTTGTGATCCTTTCTTTTTCTAGATCCATGGCAGGCCCATCTCAGGTGCTCATGATTCTACGGCGGTGCATGTACCCAGTCCTGATAAATCCACGACGCCATGACGGTTCATGCAGTAACAAGTTTGTACAGACAACTGAAAAAGATGACGCGTTGTAGAGGCTGTCTATAACATATCTACATGCCTCAAACCGGTACTAAAGGTCCTGGCCCACAAATATTGGTCCCGGTTCGTGCCTCAAACCGGGACTAAAGATTAGACCTTTAGTCTCGGTTTGAGGCACGAACCGGGACTAATGGGGATGAGACCTTTAGTCCCGGTTCGTGCCATGAACCGGTACTAAAGGTCCCATTTTCAAACTCTA
>NC_041392.1:99685537-99695623 GCF_002162155.2 Triticum dicoccoides
TTTTTCAGTTTTAAAAAATAAAAGAAAATGATGGAAATGTCAAAAAAATAAAAGAAAATAAGTTTCCCATGTGATATGTGGTCTAGTTGTTGGGAAAATTTGCAAATGTGAATTTTGACTTTATTTGCAAAATGTCTCTGAAATTTGTAAAAATGGGCATAACTTTTGCATACTAACTCGGATGAAAAAGTTTTTTATATGAAAAATCATCTACTCGAAAAGTTACATCCGAATTTAATAAGGGGTACCTCGTTAAACATTTTCAAAATTCTCAAAAACCTAATAGAAAAAAAGTTACGGGGCTTTTAAGTTCTAGAGTGAAAAAAATCGAAAAAATTCAAACAGTGGGCAAACTGTGGTCAAACAATGGTCAAACTAATTATTCTAGAATATTAGTGTTACTAAATAATTATTTCAGTTGTTTCAATTTTGGTCAAATCTGGTCAAACTGTGGTCAAACTGTGGTCAAACAATAGTCAAACTAATTATTCAAGAAATATTAGTGTTACTAAATAATTATTGTTTTTTAAAACAATAGTTTCAAAATAAAACTATGAAATGTGTCACTTCATGCTCAAGCAAAATTCCTGAAGGTTAATAGGATTGACATCTTAGTATTGTCAGGAAAACAACAAGTGCAGACTTGGAGCGAGGGAGAATAGAACCCGGAAGTTAAGCGTGCTTAGGCTAGGGGAGTGGGAGGATGGGTGACCGTTCAGGAAGTTAGATGATTTGGAATGATGAGGGGTGATTAGAGGATAAATTGAGAAGTGATGAGGCGTGGTGATTACAGACTAGAGTTTAAAATAATTCAGAAATTTGAAAATAAATTTTTCTTTTCAAAAACATTTTTCAAAAAAAAAATCATAAAATTTCCTTTAGTCCCGGTTGGTGTTACCAACCCGGACTAAAGGTGGAGCTCCACGTGGCCGCGCCCTTTAGTCCCGGTTCTGGATTGAACCGGGACTAAAGGGAGAGGCATTAGTACCGACATTTTAGTCCCGGTTCCAGAACCGGGACTAAAGGCCCTTATGAACCGGGACTGAAGGCCCTTTTTCTACTAGTGCATAGAAATATCAAGGTAATCCTTCAGAAATTTTTGTTATGTTTTCCTGTGCTTTTTTTTCCAATAATGTGGTTGCCGAGGAAGGCTTCATATGATCTTCCTCACATTTTTCGAAGCTTTATTTACTAGCGCAATGCTCTGGCAAGAGTTCAAGTATCAGATCATCTTTTGTATGGCTATATGTGTGTTTATTCTCTTCAATCTCATACCATGAATGAATGTTGGAATTTCAAAGGAATTTAATTCGTCCACATTTAACATTCGTTCATCAAAACGGATGGTCGTGGCATGGCAATGTGCGCCCAATCTTCCTTCCACACTACAACCACAAACCCAAATGTATGAATTAAGGTATGCAAATTCAACATTCATGTTTGGTAACTTCATGTATTTACGGATATTTTAATTAATTCATTAAAAATGAATGGGCGCTGCAACGCATGTCAACGTGATCTAGTGTACAATAAGATTGACTCAGCTGTCTATAGGAGGTACCATCTATGATATTTGGCGAGGTGAAGGAGAGAGGAAGAGAAAAAGAAGGGGTCGTATGTAAATCGGCGGACGGTCGAATCGCATTAAAATCACTGGCTAACGACGCCACTTTCCCCTTTATATATGGCTGGTATCGGTACTGGTGCAGTTGTGCGCCAAATTATCTTGTGATCCTTTCTTTTTCTAGATCCATGGTAGGCCCATCTCAGGTGCTCATGATTCTACGGCGGTGCATTTACCCAGTCCTGATAAATCCACGACGCCACGACGGTTCATGCAGTAACAAGTTTGTACAGACAACTGAAAAAGATGACCCGTTGTAGAGGCTGTCTATAGCATATCTACATATGACGTGGATATGTATTGCAGACTGTTGGCGTCTAAACCAATGTATTTGCCCTAAGAAATTCCTTGTTGGTTTCTTCTACTGGGTTTTCCAGGCTTGTTTTTTTTTTCATTTATTCAGTTTTCTTTCTTTTTTATTTTCCGTATTTATTTTCTCTTTTTTATCTTGTTTTTCATAAATTTTAAATTTTATGTAAATGTTAAAAATAAAATAAAATATCAGTTTGCAAAAAAGGCCGGAATTTCAAAGAATGTTCACATTTAATTAAAAAAGTTTGGAATTTCAATATTTTTTCATTTTTTTGAACATTGTTCACATCTTCAAAATATTATTTGTAATTTTAAAATGTGTTCACTATTTTCAGTAAGTGTTTGAAAATTCAAAAAATGGATGAAATTTCAAAATTTTATTTGCGTTTTCAAAAATTGTTCATGTTTTATAAAATGTTATCACTTTCTATAAAATTGGTTACATTTGTAAAAAATTCAGAATATTTTTAAAAACTGGAATTCCAAGAAAATGTTTGAAAGAATTTGAATAATATTTGGATATGTCGTGGTTATTTGTTCTTATAAGTTCGCACTGCCTATTGTGACTAAGAGCAACTCTAGCAGACCCCGCATCTCGTCGGTCCGCAAAACGTGTTTGCAGTTCGCCGAAAAACGCCTTTGCGGGCCGGTGCGGATGGCCCCAGTTGCAAACCCCGCATAATGGACCCGTAGGAAAGGATATTCGCGGAATATGCTCTCTTACGGGTTGGCTTTGCGGGGTCTGATCTGGCGCAGTTCCTCCCGGCCCGGAAAACCTAAATTTACACCTTAATTTGATCCAACATAATGCATTTTTTTGTTTTTTCAATAACATTGGATACATAAGACATCACCAAATCTTTGCTAGAATAGCAAGACCAAAGAAAACAAGAACCACAAGTATGCATTTTAGAAGATTTTCAACTTCCATAACTGCTCCCACTAGTTGCATTAATATCTTCTCCATGCGTTCATTGTTTATCTGCGGATTCTTGATTTTGCATTCTTCTTTCTTCATCTTTGGTTTGAAAGCAGTAGACGTTGCTTCCCCTCTAGTTGCACATGCAGCCGCATCATTGCCTTTGATTCTTCTAAGGAGTGCGTTAATGTCTATTAAGTTTCTTCCTATCAATAAATCAATGTATTCGCCTTCCCAAAACCAAAATGAGAATCCATCTTCCTGCACACATGAATGAGCATGTTCGAAATGAGCCACCACAATTGAACCAAAGAATGAGCTATCAAAATGAGCTACCGCAAGTGCACGTACCCCGTCGTTTTCGCATTTGAAGAACACCCATCCAGGGTGCTTCAGCATGCCTGAAGTTAGCCGCAGCACTATCCGCGTGCAGTCGTCGCACTGTATGAGCGGCATCAGCGAGCCATAGAGCCGTTGCGCGAGCGCCGAGCCCGGTGGACGGCCGAACGAATCCATGCCCCAAATGGTCGGCGGCGTCAGGAGGACGAACCCGTACCTGCATGCCGCCATGCGCCCTTGCCGGGGCTGCGGGAGATGCTCCCCGACCACTCCATCGCTTGGCACAGCCACCGGCGGTCGAAAAAGCCAAATCATGCGGCCCGCGATGAAGGTCCGCAGATCCGCAAATCTGGCGGCCCGCCGGCGCAGGGGGGAGAGGGGAGGCCTCATGCGTGTGGCGGCCTTTCAGTGAGCTCCTGTCATCTTCTTTCACCGAAATCTTGGGCGGCGGCCCGGCGGCGGTGCGAGGGGGAGAGGGGAGTGAAGGAAATATGCCCTAGAGGTAATAATAAAGTTGTTATTTATATTTCCTTATATCATGATAAATGTTTATTATTCATGCTAGAATTGTATTAACCGGAAACTTAGTACATGTGTGAATACATAGTGATGTCTACTACACAACCTTCTTCTTGTAGACGTTGTTGGGCCTCCAAGTGTAGATGTTTGTAGGACAGTAGCAAATTTCCCTCAAGTGGATGACCTAAGGTTTATCAATCCGTGGGATGCGTAGGATGAAGATGGTCTCTCTCAAACAACCCTGCAACCAAATAACAAAGAGTCTCTTGTGTCCCCAACACACCCAATATAATGGTGAATTATATAGGTGCACTAGTTTAGCGAAGAGATGGTGATACAGGTGCATTATGGATGGTAGATAAAGGTTTTTGTAATCTGAAAATATAAAAACAGCAAGGTAACAAGTGGTGAAAGTGAGCGTAAAAGGTATTGCAATGCTAGGAAACAAGGCCTAGGGTTCATACTTTCACTAGTGCAAGTTCTCTCAACAATAATAACATACTAGGATCATAAAACTATCCCTCAACATGCAACAAAGAGTCACTCCAAAGTCACTAATAGCGGAGAACAAACAAAGAGATTATTGTAGGGTACGAAACCACCTCAAAGTTATCCTTTCTAATCGATCTATTCAAGAGTCCGTAGTAAAATAACACGAAGCTATTCTTTCCGTTCAATCTATCCTAGAGTTCGTACTAGAATAACACCTTAAGACACAAATCAACCAAAACCCTAATGTCACATAGATACTCCAATGTCACCTCAAGTATCCGTGGGTATGATTATACGATATGCATCACACAATCTCAGATTCATCTATTCAACCAACACAAAGAACTTCAAAGAGTGCCCCAAAGTTTCTACCGAAGAGTCAAGACGAAAACGTGTGCCAACCCCTATGCATAAGTTCACGAGGTCATGGAACTCGCAAGTTGATCACCAAAACATACATCAAGTGGATCACGTGATATCCCATTGTCACCACAGATAAGCACATGCAAGAAATACATCAAGTGTTCTCAAATCCTTAAAGACTCAATCCGATAAGATAACTTCAATGGGAAAACTCAATTCATCACAAGAGAGTAGAGGGGGAGAAACATCATAAGATCCAACTATAATAGCAAAGCTCGCGATACATCAAGATCGTACCACCTCAAGAACACGAGAGAGAGAGAGAGAGAGAGAGAGAGAGAGAGAGAGAGAGAGAGAGAGAGAGCAAACACATAGCTACTGGTACATACCCTCAGCCCTGATGGTGAACTACTCCCTCCTCGTCATGGAGAGCACCGTGATGATGAAGATGGCCACCGGAGAGGGATTCCCCCCTCCGGCAGGGTGCCGAAATGGGTCTAGATTGGTTTTCGGTGGCTACGGAGGCTTCTGGCGGCTGAACTCCCGATCTTGGTTATTTTCTGGAGGTTTCTGTATTTATAGGAATTTTTGGCGTCGGTCTCACGTCAAGAAGGTGCCCGAGTCGTCCATGAGGCAGGCCCACGTGCCTGGGGGGGGGCACCCTCGTGGACGGCCCGGGACTCTTCTGGCCCAACTCTTTTACTCCGGGGTCTTCTTTTGGTCAATAAAAAATCGTCAAAAATTGGCATGTCAATTGGACTCCGTTTGGTATTCCTTTTCTGTAGAACTCAAAAACAAGGAAAAAATAGAAACTCGCACTGGGCTCTAGGTTAATAGGTTAGTCCCAAAAATCATATAAAGTAGCATATAAAACATCCAAGGTTGATAATATAATAGTATGGAACAATCAAAAATTATAGATACGTTGGAGACGTATCAAGCATCCCCAAGCTTAATTCCTGCTCGTCCTCGAGTAGGTAAATGATAAAAACAGAATTTTTGATGTGGAATGCTACCTAACATATTTATCAATGTAATCTTCTTTATTGTGGCAAGAATATTCAGATCCATAAGATTCAAGACAAAAGTTTAATATTTACATAAAAATAATAATACTTCAAGCATACTAACAAAGTAATCATGTCTTCTCAAAATAATATGGCCAAAGAAAGCTATGCCTACAAAATCATATAGTCTGGCTATGCTCTATCTTCATCACACAAAATATTTAAATCATGCACAACCCCGGTGACAAGCCAAGCAATTGTTTCATACTTTTGATGTTCTCAAACTTCTTTAATCTTCACACAATATATGAGCGTGAGCCATGGACATAGCACTATAGGTGGAATAGAATGGTGGTTGTGGAGAAGACAAAAGGGAGAAGATAGTCTCACATCAACTAGGTGTATCAACGGGCTATGGAGATGCCCATCAATAGATATCAATGTGAGCGAGTAGGGATTGCCATGCAACAGATGCACTAGAGCCATAAGTACATGAAAGCTCAAAAAGAAACTAAGTGGGTGTGCATCCAACTCGCTTACTCACGAAGACCTAGGGCATTTTGAGGAAGCCCATCATTGTAATATATAATCCAAGTTCTATAATGAAAGATTCCCACTAGTTTATGAAAGTGACAACATAGGAGACTCTCTATCATGAAGATCATGGTGCTACTTCGAAGCACAAGTGTGGTAAAAGGATAGTAGCATTGTCCCTTCTCTCTTTTTATCTCATTTTTTTGTTTTTTGGGCCTTTTCTCTTTTTTATGGCCTCTTTTTACTTTTCTTTTTTATTTTTCGTCCAGAGTCTCATACCGACTTGTGGGGGAATCATAGTCTCCATCATCCTTTCCTCACTGGGACAATGCTCTAATAATGAAGATCATCACACTTTTATTTACTTACAACTCAAGAATTACAACTCGATACTTAGAACAAAATATGACTCTATATGAATGCCTCTGGCGGTGTACTGGGATGTGCAATGAATCAAGAGTGACATGTATGAAAGATTTATGATCGGTGGCTTTACCACAAATATGATGTCAACTACATGATCATGCAAAGCAATATGACAATGATGAAGCGTGTCATAATAAACGGAACAGTGGAAAGTTGCATGGCAATATATCTCGGAATGGCTATGGAAATGCCATAATAGGTAGGTATGGTGGCTGTTTTGAGGAAGATATATGGTGGGTTTATGGTACCGGCGAAAGTTGTGCGGTACTAGAGAGGCTAGCAATGGTGGAAGGGTGAGAGTGTGTATAATCCATGGACTCAACATTAGTCATAAAGAACTCACATACTTATTGCAAAAATTTATTAGTTATCGAAACAAAGTACTACGCGCATGCTCCTATGGGGATAGATTGGTAGGAAAAGACCATCGCTCGTCCCCGACCGCCACTCATAAGGAAGGCAATCAAAAAATAAATCATGCTCCGACTTCATCACATAACGGTTCACCATACGTGCATGCTACGGGAATCACAAACTTTAACACAAGTATCTCTCAAATTCACAACTACTCAACTATCATGACTCTAATATCACCATCTTCATATCTCAAAACAACCATCAAGTATCAAACTTCTCATAGTATTCAATGCACTTTATATGAAAGTTTTTATTATATTCCTCTTGGATGCCTATCATATTAGGACTAGTTTCATAACCAAAGCAAATTACCATGCTGTTTAGGACTCTCAAAATAATATAAGTGAAGCATGAGAGTTCAATAATTTCTTCAAAATAAAACCACCACCGTGCTCTAAAAAGATATAAGTGAAGCACTAGAGCAAATGACAAACTACTCCGAAAGATATAAGTGAAGATCAATGAGTAGTCGAATAATTAAGCAACTATGTGAAGACTCTCTAACATTTAAGAATTTCAGATCTTGGTATTTTATTCAAACATCAAGCAAAACAAAATAAAATAAAATGATGCTCCAAGAAAAACACATATCATGTGGTGAATAAAAATATAGCTCCAAGTAAAGTTACCGATGAATGAAGGCGAAAGACGGGATGCCATCCGGGGCATACCCAAGCTTAGGCTCTTGGTTGTTCTTGAATATTACCTTGGGGTGCCTTGGGCATCCCCAAGCTTAGGCTCTTGCCACTACTTATTCCATACTCCGTCGAATCTTTACCCAAAACTTGAAAACTTCACAACACAAAACTTAACAGAAAACTCGTAAGCTCCGTTAGTATAAGAAAATAAATCACCACTTAGGTACTGTTTTGAACTCATTATAAATTCATATTTGTGTAATATCTACTGTATTCCAACTTCTATATGGTTCATACTCTCCGATACTACTCATAGATTCATCAAAATAAGCAAACAACACAATGAAAAGAGAATCTGTCAAAAACAGAATAGTCTGTAGTAATCTGTATCAAACATATACTTATATAACCCCTAAAATTCTGAAATAAATTGGTGGACCTGAGGAATTTTTCTATTAATCATCTGCAAAAATAATCAACCTAACCGCACTCTCTAGTAAAAAAATGGCAGCAAATCTCGTGAGCGCTAAAGTTTCTGTTTTTTACAGCAAGGTCGTAAAGACTTCACCCAAGTATTCCCAAAGGGTCTACTTGGCACAAACACTAATTAAAACATAAAAACTCAATCATAACAGAGTCTAGATAAATTATTTATTACTAAACAGGAACAAAAATAAAGGAACAAAAATAAAATCGGGTTGCCTCCCAACAAGCGCTATCGTTTAATGCCCCTAGCTAGGCATGCCAATTTCAATGATGCTCACATAAAGGATAAGAATTGAAACATAAAGAGAGCATCATGAAGAATATGACTAGCACATTTAAGTCTAACCCACTTCCTATGCATAGGGATTTTGTGAGCAAACAACTTGTGGGAACAAGAATCAACTTGCATAGGAAGGTAAAACAAGCATAACTTCAAAACTTTAAGCATATAGAGAGGAAACTTGATATTATTGCAACTCCTACAAGCATATATTCCTCCCTCATAATAAATTTCAGTAGCATCATGAATAAATTAAACAATATAACCATCACATAAAGCATTTCTCTCATGATCTACAAGCATAGAAAATTTACTACTCTCCACATAAGCAAAATTCTTTTCATTCAGAATAGTGGGAGTATCATAAGAAACTCGAATACTACAAATTGTTTCCCCATTAAAAGAGTAATATTCAGGAAAAAGGTAATCATAATCATGACAAGTTTTAATATAATCATCACTACTTTTTATAGCATACGTGTCATCACAATAATCATCATAAGTAGCAACTTTGTTCTCATCATAATCAATTGAAACCTCTTCCAAGATAGTGGAATCATTACTAAATAAAGTCATGACCTCTCCAAATCCACTTTCATAATTGTCAAAATAAGATTCAACATCCTCCAAAATAGTGGGATCATTACTTCCTAAAGTTGACACTCTTCCAAACCCACTTTCATCAATATAACCATCATAAATAGGAGGCATGCTATCATCATAATAAATTTGCTCATCAAAACTTGGGAGACTAAAAATACCATCTTCATCAAACGTAGCATCCCCAAGCTTGGGACAAACATTAATTGCAGCAAATACATTCTCAAACATGTCATTCTCATCAAACAAAAAATCCCCATGCTTGGGCCTTCTCATATCATAAGCAAAATCACTCTCATCATTAATAGTATGGATAGCACTGATAACCCACAAGTATAGGGGATCGTGATAACCCACAAGTATAGGGGACCGCAACAGTTTTTGATAAGTAAGAGTGTCGAACCCAACGAAGAGCTAAAGGCAGAACAAATACACCCTCAAGTTCTATCGACCACCGATACAACTCTACGCACGCTTGATGTTCGCTTTACCTAGAACAAGTATGAAACTATAAGTACTTTGTAGGTGTTGTTGGATAGGTTTGCAAGATAATAAAGAGCAAGTAAATAAAAAGTAGGGGCTGTTTAAGTAAAGACACAATAAAGTAAATATAGCGAGTGTGGAAAAGTAGTGGTAGGAGTTGCGAAATTGCCCCTAAGAAATTGACTACTTTACTAGACCGATAGCAAGTATTATGTGGGAGAGGCCACTGCTAGCATGTCATCCCTGACTTGGAATTCTATGCACTTATGATTGGAACTATTAGCAAGCATCCACAACTACTAATGTTCATTAAGGTAAAACCCAACCATAGAATTAAGGTATATTGGTCCCCCTTCAATCCCGTATGCATCAATTTCTATGCTAGGTTGAAGCTTCTATCACTCTTGCCCTCCAATACATAGTCCTATCAACATACAACTAACCCTAGGGTGTGATCCACGTGCACACTCATATGATGGGCACCAAAGGACAACAACATAACCACAACCAAATTAAATCAATCATAGCAATTCATTAACCACCGATAGGACAACGGAAATCTACTCAGACATCATAGGATGGCAACACATCATTGGGTAATAATATGAAGCATAAAGCACCATGTTCAAGTAGAGGGTACAGCGGGT
>NC_041392.1:99695785-99778504 GCF_002162155.2 Triticum dicoccoides
GAAGACGGCGGAGGTGTTGGTGTAGATCGTGGTGATGATGATGGCCACGGCAGCGTTCCGGCGCCACCAGAAGAGAAGGGGAGAGGGGGGGCCTTCGTCTTCTTCTTCCTTGACCTCCTCCCTAGATGGGAGAAGGGTTTCCCCTATGGTCCTTGGCCTCCATGGCATGGGAGGGGCGAGAGCCCCTCCGAGATTGGATCTGTCTCTCTGTTTCTGTGTTCTGTTGTGCTGCCCTTTCACCATTTCGGGTATATATGGAGATCCGTAACTCCGATTGGATTGAAACCTTCGCCGTGATTTTTTTCTTTCTAAAAATTAGCTTTCTTGCAGCCGAAGAAGGGCATCAACTGCCTTACGGGTGGCCCACGAGGGTCAGGGGCGCGCCCAGGGGGGCAGGCGCGCCCCTGCCTCGTGGCCACCTTGGGCACCGTCTCGCGTGGATTTTTCTTCCAGAATTTTCCAAATATTCCAAAAATAAGCTCCATCCGTTTTATCCCGTTTGGATTCCGTTTGATATGGATATTCTGCGAAACATAAAACATGCAACAGACAGGAACTGGCACTGGGCACTGGATCAATATGTTAGTCCCAAAAAAAGTATAAAAAGTTGCCAAAAGTATATGAAAGTTGTAGAATATTGGCATGGAACAATCAAAAATTATAGATATGACGGAGACGTATCAGCATCCCCAAGCTTAATTCCTGCTCGTCCTCGAGTAGGTAAATGATAAAAAAGATAATTTTTGATGTGGAATGCTACCTAGCATAATCTTGATCACATATCTAATCATGGCATGAATATTAAGATATGAGTGATTCAAAGCAATAGTCTATCATTTGACATAAAAACAATAATACTTCAAGCCCACTAATAAAGCAATCATGTCTTCTCAAAATAACAAGGCCAAAGAAAGTTATCCCTACAAAATCATATAGTCTGGCTATGCTCCATCTTCACCACACAAAATACTCACATCATGCACAACGCCGATGACAAGCCAAGCAATTGTTTCATACTTTTGACGTTCTCAAACCTTTTCAACTTTCACGCAATACATGAGCGTGAGCCATGGACATAGCACTACAGGTGGAATAGAATATGATGGTGGAGAAGACAAAAAGGAGAAGATAGTCTCACATCAACTAGGCGTATCAATGGGCTATGGAGATGCCCATCAATAGATATCAATGTGAGTGAGTAGGGATTGCCATGCAACGTATGCACTAGAGCTATAAGTGTATGAAAGCTCCAACTGAAACTAAATGGGTGTGCATCCAACTTGCTTGCTCATGAAGACCTCGGGCATTTGAGGAATCCCATCATCGGAATATACAAGCCAAGTTCTATAACAAAAATTCCCACTAGTATATGAAAGTGATAACTCAAGAGACTCTCTATATGAAGAACATGGTGCTACTTTGAAGCACAAGTGTGGGAAAAGGATAGTAGCACTGCCCCTTCTCTCTTTTTCTCTCATTTTTTATTTTTATTTTTTTATTTTTTTGGTGGGCTTCTTTGGCCTTTTTTTATTTGGGCTTCTTTGGCCTCTTTTATATTTTTGTAAAGTCCGGAGTCTCATCCCGACTTATGGGGGAATCATAGTCTCCATCATCCTTTCCTCACTGGGGCAATGCTCTAATAATGACGATCATCACACTTTTATTTACTTACAACTCAATATTACAACTCGATACTAGAACAAAGATATGACTCTATATGAATGCCTCCGGCGGTGTACCGGGATGTGCAATGATCTAGCGTAGCAATGACATAAAAACGGACTAGCCATGAAAACATCATGCTAGCTATCTTACGATCATGCAAAGCAATATGACAATGAATGCTCAAGTCATGTATATGATGATGATGGAAGTTGGATGGCAATATATCTTGGAATGGCTATGGAAATGCCATGATAGGTAGGTATGGTGGCTGTTTTGACGAAGATATATGGTGGGTTTAAGGTACCGGCGAAAGTTGCGCGATACTAGAGAGGTTAACAATGGTGGAAGGGTGAGAGTGCGTATAATCCATGGACTCAACATTAATCATAAAGAACTCACATACTTATAGCAAAAATCTATTAGTCATCAAAACAAAGTACTACGCGCATGCTCCTAGGGGGATAGATTGGTAGGAAAAGACCATCGCTCGTCCCCGACCGCCACTCATAAGGAAGACAATCAATAAATAAATCATGCTCCGACTTCGTTACATAACGGTTCACCATACGTGCATGCTACGGGAATCACAAAACTCAACACAAGTATTTCTACAATCCACAACTACCCACTAGCATGACTCTAATATCACCATATTTATATCGCAAAACTATTGCAAGGAATCAAACATATCATATTCACTGATCTACAAGTTTTATGTAGGATTTTATGACTAACCATGTGAATGACCAATTCTTGTCATCTCTCTAAATAGATATAAGTGAAGCAAGAGAGTTTAATTCTTTCTACAAAAGATATGCCCACGCTATAACAAATATAAGTGAAGCAAAAGAGCGTTCTACAAATGGCGGTTGTCTATGTAAAGAGAAACAGGCAATCCAAACTTCAAATGATATAAGTGAAGCACATGAAGCATTCTATAAAGCCATACTCAAAAGATATAAGTGAAGTGCATAGAGCACTCTATAAATCAACCAAGGACTATCTCATACCAGCATGGTGCATAGAATAAAAATGAAAACTAAATGCAAAAGACGCTCCAAGATTGCACATATCGCATGAACGAAACGAATCCGAAAACATAACGATACTTGTTGAAGAAAGAGGGGATGCCTTCCGGGGCATCCCCAAGCTTAGATGCTTGAGTCTCCTTGAATATTTACTTGGGGTGCCTCGGGCATCCCTAAGCTTGAGCTCTTGCCTCTCTTCCTTCTTATCGCATCGAGACCTTCTCGATCATCGAACACTTCATCCACACAAAACTTCAACAGAAAACTCGGTAAGATCCGTTAGTATAATAAAGCAAATCACTACTCTAAGTACTGTTGCAAACCAATTCATATTTTGTTTTTGCATTGTGTCTACTGTAATATAACTTTTTCATGGCTTAATCCACTAATATAAATTGATAGTTTCATCAAAACGAGCAAACTATGCATCAAAAACAGAATCTGTCTAAAACAGAACAGTCTGTAATAATCTGAACATTCACCATACTTCTGATACTTGAAAACTTCTACCAAAATTAGGAAAAATATACAATTTGTATAGGAAGACATTGCAAAAAGAATCAGAACCAGTTGACGTTCCAGCAAAAACTGTAAAATCGCGCACTACAGCCAAAGTTTCTGTCCTGCACCGCACAAACCATCAAGCAAATGTAAACATCCTAAAGGCAAACCTTGGCACATTATTTTTATAATACAATGAAATTGTACAAGGGGATAATTATTTTTATTGAAAAGTTTCTGTAATCAAGATTCACAAAGTTTCCGTGAGCATGAACAAAGTTCAAGGCTAGCTCCCACTTCAACAATGCTTGTCTTTCTCACTTTCGCTTTCCTTTTTGAAAAGGTTTTGGGTTCCCCTCTTTATTTTTGTTGTTTTTAAACTATATAAAAGTACTCAACAGAAACAAATGACTCTCTAAAAATTCCGGGTTGTCTCCCTGGCAGCGCTTTCTTTAAAGCCATTAAGCTAGGCATATAGTGCTCAAGTAATGGATCCACCCGGATCCCAAGGTATATCAAAGCCAATTTTAATTAACAATGATTTATAATTTAGTGGTGAGCACAAGGTAACATATATCATGTAATGACGAAGTCTAAATCTCTTCCTATGCATCGGCATGTCATAAAATAACAAGTCATGCACACAAAGTAAAGGCCAATGCATAGTATAAACAGTTTCTTGCAATTTTATCATATTGGAAACATAGAGAGCTGGAGATATAGTTGCTCTCTCATAATAATTGCAAGTAGGAGCAGCAAGCACATGCATATTATATTCATCAAAATCATCATGTGCAATGGTAAAAGGCAACCCATCAATATATTCCTTAATAAGAGCAAACTTCTCCGATATAGTGTAGTTTGGAGAATTCAAAAAGATAATAGGACTATCATGTGTGGGTGCAATAGCAACAATTTCATGTTTAACATAAGGAACTATAGCAAGTTCATCTCCATAAGCATAATTCATACTGGCATCTTGGCCACAAGCATAGCAAGCATCATCAAAAAGGGATATTTCAAAAGAATTAATGGGATCATAACAATCATCATAGCAATCATCCTCCGATAAGCACGAAGGGAAATTAAACAATGTATGAGTTGAAGAGTTACTCTCATTAGAAGGTGGGCACGGGTAGCTAATCCGCTCTTCCTCCTTTTGTTCTTCGTTCTACTCCTCATCTTTTTCATCCAATGAGCTCACAGTTTCATCAATTTCTTCTTCCATAGACTCCTGCAAAATATTAGTCTCTTCGTGGACAGCGGAGACTTTCTCAATAAGCACATTAATATAGGAATTATATTGATAATTATCATAGAAATATTACGAGATAGCTAAATTTTCAGGCCTATAAACATCATCATCATAAGCTTCATGCTTTTCAAACAAAGATTCAATTTCGTAAGCACCCTTAAAAGCAACAAATTCTTATATTTGTTCCACATCATAGTAATCATATATACCATTAGCATAAGAAGCTAAGGTTTCATTATCATTAAATTCACATGAAAAGGGAAGGTGTGGAGCCTTCACCTTAGAGCAACAAGTATAATCATATCTCAAGCATAATTGCCTAGCATACCAATTCAACATATGAATTTGATCCCATAATAGTTTCCCTTTTTGTGTCAAGCGGTAATCCCTAAAGTATTCACGTTGATCCAACGTTACTCCCATTACATAATTGAATGGGGTTTTCTCAGGATTATTAAAGTAGTACATAATATTTTTCACATAACCAGCATCGACGGTTTTAGGAGGTTCCCCATCTCCATGAGTAGCAAGTACACCTAATTTTTTTTGGTATTTCGTGTTCCATATCCATAACTAAAGATAGAGAACAACTAAGAACAGCAAATAAAAATTACTTAGTGATAAAGAAAACAAGCACACACGAGAATATTCACCCCACGCTATTGCTCCCCGGCAACGACGCCAGAAAAAGGTCTTGATAACCCACAAGTATAGGGGATCGCAACAGTTTTCGATAAGTAAGAGTGTCGAACCCAATGAGGAGCTAAAGGCAGAACAAATATTCCCTCAAGTTCTATTGACCACCGATACAACTCTACGCATGCTTGATGTTCGCTTTACCTAGAACAAGTATGAAACTAGAAGTACTTTGTAGGTGTTGTTGGATAGGTTTGCAAGATAATAAAGAGAAAGTAAATAAAAAGTAGGGGCTTTTTAAGTAAAGACACAATAAAGTAAATATAGCGAGTGTGGAAAAGTAGTGGTAGGAGTTGCGAAATTGCCCCTAAGCAATTGACTACTTTACTAGACCGATAGCAAGTATTATTTGGGAGAGGCCACCGCTAGCAAGTCATCCCTGACTTGGAATTCTATGCACTTATGATTGGAACTATTAGCAAGCATCCACAACTACTAATGTTCATTAAGGCAAAACCCAACCCTAGCATTAAGGTATATTGGTCCCCCTTCAATCCCGTATGCATCAATTTCTATGCTAGGTTGAAGCTTCTGTCACTCTTGCCCTCCAATACATAGTCCTATCAACATACAACTAACCCTAGGGTGTGATCCACGTGCGCACTCATATGATGGGCACCAAAGGACAGCAACATAACCACAAGCAAATTAAATCAATCATAGCAATTCATCAACCACCGATAGGACAACGAAAATCTACTCAGACATCATAGGATGGCAACACATCATTGGATAATAATATGAAGCATAAAGCACCATGTTCAAGTAGAGGGTACAACGGGTTGCAGGAGAGTGGACCGCTGTAGATAGAGGGGGGGGGGAGGTGATGGAGATGTTGGTGAATACGGCGGAGGTGTTGGTGTAGATCGTGGTGATGATGATGATGGCCATGACAGCCTTCCGGCGCCACCGGAAGAGAAGGGGAAAGGGGGCCCCCTTCGTCTTCTTCTTCCTTGACCTCCTCCCTAGATGGGAGAAGGGTTTCCCTCTGGTCCTTAGCCTCCATGGCATGGGAGGGCGAGAGCCCCTCTGAGATTGGATCTATCTCTCTGTCTCTCTCTGTTTCTGTGTTCTGTTCTGCTGCCCTTTCACCGTTTCGGGTATATATGGAGATCCGTAACTCCGATTGGATTGAAACCTTCGCCGTGATTTCCCCCCCGAAAATTAGCTTTCTTGTGGCCGAAGAAGGGAATCAACCGCCTTACGGGTGTCCCACGAGGGTCAGGGGCGCGCCCCCCTGTCTCGTGGCCACCTCGGGCACCGTCTTGCGTGTATTTTCCTTCCGGAATTTTCCAAATATTCCAAAAATAAGCTCCGCCCGTTTTTATCCCGTTTGGATTCTGTTTGATATGGATATTCTGCGAAACATAAAACATGCAACAAACAAGAACTGGCACTGGGCACTGGATCAATATGTTAGTCCCAAAAATAGTATAAAAAGTTGCCAAAAGTATATGAAAGTTGTAGAATATTGGCATGGAACAATCAAAAATTATAGATATGACGGATACGTATTAGATCACAACAATTTTCGAGGGTAGAGTATTCAACCCAAATTTCTTGATTTTACACAAGGGGAGCCAAAGAATATTCTCAAGTATTAGCAGCTGAGTTGTCAATTCAACCACACCTGGAAACTTAGTATCTGCAGCAAAGTGTTTAGTAGCAAAGTAATATGATTGTAGTGGTAACAGTGGTAAAAGGTAACGGTAGCAAAAGTAATATTTTTGGTGTTTTATAGTGATGATAACAATAGCAACGGAAAAGTAATAAGTGAAGAACAATACATGGAAAGCTCATAGGCAATGGATTGGTGATAGAGAATTATGTCGGATGTGGTTCATCATGTAATAGTCATAACATAGGGTGACACAGAACTAGCTCCAATTCATCAATGTAATGTAGGCATGTATTCCGAATATAGTCATACATGCTTATGGAAAAGAACTTGCATGGCATCTTTTGTCCTACCCTCCAGTGGCAGCGGGGTCCTATTGGAAACTAAGGGATATTAAGGCCTCCTTTTAATAGAGTACCGGACCAAAGCATTAACACATAGTGAATAGATGAACTCCTCAAACTACTGTCATCACCGAGAGTGGTCCCGATTATTATCACTTCTGGGTTCCCGGATCATAACACATAGTAGGTGACTATAGACTTGCAAGATAGGATCAAGAACTCTCATATATTTATGAAAACATAATAGGTCCAGATCTAAAATCATGGCACCCGGGCCCTAGTGACAAGCATTAAGCATAGCAAAGTCATAGCAACATCAATTTCAGAACATAGTGGATACTAGGGATCAAACCCTAACAAAACTAACTCGATTACATGATAATCTCATCCAACCCATCACCGTCCAGCAAGCCTATGATGGAATTACTCACGCACGGCGGTGAGCATCATGAAATTGGTGATGGAGGAAGGTTGATGATGATGATGGTGATGTATTCCCCTCTCCGGAGCCCCGAAGGGACTCTAGATCAGCCCTCCCGAAAGTGAATATATGGAGTCAAGGTTGAGGTCGGTGGAGCGTTAGGGGGCCCACGAGGCAGGGGGCGCACCCAGGGGGGTAGGGCGCGCCCCCACCCTCGTGGACAGGTGGAGGCCCCCCTGACATGGATCTTCCTTCCAATATTTTTTATATATACCAAAATAATTCTCCGTTGATTTTCAGGTCATTCCGAGAACTTTTATTTCTGCACAAAAATAACACCATGGCAATTCTGCTGAAAATAGCATCAGTCCGGGTTAGTTCCATTCAAATCATGCAAGTTAGAGTCCAAAACAAGGGCAAAAGTGTTTGGAAAAGTAGATACGACGGAGACGTATCAACTCCCCCAAGCTTAAACCTTTGCTTGTCCTCAAGCAATTCAGTTGATAAACTAAAAGTGATAAGGAAAAACTTTTACAAACTTTGTTTGCTCTTGTTGTTTTAAATATGTAAAGCCAGCATTCAAGTTTTCAGCAGAGATTATGAACTAACCATATTCACAATAATATTTAGGTCTCATGTTTACTCATATCAATGACATAATCAACTAGCGAGCAATAATAATAAATC
The DNA here is from genome assembly GCF_002162155.2 of Triticum dicoccoides. Lineage (NCBI taxonomy): Eukaryota > Viridiplantae > Streptophyta > Magnoliopsida > Poales > Poaceae > Triticum > Triticum dicoccoides. Next base: position 99,704,001 of record NC_041392.1, read on the forward strand.
TCAGATGACAACACTTTCTCAAAACAATCATGATATGATATAACAAGATGGTATCTCGCTAGCCCTTCCCGAGACCGCAAAACATAAATGCAGAGCACCTTTACAGATCAAGGACTGACTAGACATTGTAATTCATGGTAAAAGAGATCCAGTCAAGTCATACTCAATGTAAACTAACAGTAACGGATGCAAATGACAACGGTGTTCTCCAACTAGTGCTTTTTAATAAGAGGATGATGACTCAACATAAAATTAAATAGATAGGCCCTTCGCAAAGGGAAGCAGGGATTTGTAGAGGTGCCAGAGCTCGGTTTTGAAATAGATAAGAATAATATTTTGAGCGATATACTTCCATTGTCAACGTAACAACCAAGAGATGGCGATATCTTCCATGCTACACACATTATAGGCGGTCCCCAAACAGAATGGTAAAGTTTATACTCCCCCTCCACCAACAAGCATCAATCCATGGCTTGCTCGAAACAACGAGTGCCTCCAACTAACAACAGTCCCGGGGGAGTTTTGTTTGCAATTATTTTGATTTGATTTGCATAAAGCATGGGACTGGGCATCCCGGTGACCAACCATTTTCTCGTGAGTGAGGAGCGCAGTCCACTCCTCTTGAGAATAACCCGCCTAACATGGAAGATACGGACAACCCTAGTTGATACATGAGCTATTCGAGCATACAAAACAGAATGCTTATTTGAAGGTTTAGAGTTTGGCACATACAAATTTACTTGGAACGGCAGGTAGATACCGTATATAGGTAGGTATGGTGGACTCATATGGAACAAGTTTTGGGGTTTATGGAATTGGATGCACAAGAAGTATTCCCGCTTAGTATAGGTGAAGGCTAGCAAAAGACTGGGAAGCGACCATCTAGAGAGCGACAACAGTCATGAACATGCATTAAAATTAATCAACACCGAATGCAAGCCTGAGTAGGATATAATGCACCAGGAACATAAATATCGTAGAGGCTATGTTGATTTTGTTTCAACTACATGCGTGAACATGTGCCAAGTCAAGCCACTCGAATCATTCAAAAGAGGATACCGCCCTATCATACCACATCACAACCATTTTAATAGCATGTTGGCATGCAAGGTAAACCAGTATAAGCTTCTAGCTAATTAAGCATGGCGTAAGCAACTATAATCTCTAATTGTCATTGCAAACATGTTTATTCATAATAGGCTGAATCAGGAACGATGGACTAATCATATTTACAAAAACAAGAGAGGTCGAGTTCATACCAGCTTTTCTCATCTAAATAAGTTTATCATATAATCATCATTATTGCCTTTCACTTGCACGATCAAATAGTGTGGATAATAATAATAGTGCATGTGTATTGGACTAAGCTGGAATTTGCAAGCATTCAATTCAAGAGAGAAGACAAGGTAATATGGGCTCTTTATCAGATCAACGATAATGCATATAAGAGCCACTCAACATTTTCAATATGGTCTTCTCCTCTCGACCCCCAAAGAACAAGAAAAGAAATAAAACTGTTTACACGGGAAAGCTCCCAACAAGCAAAAGAAGAACAAGAAATCTTTTTGGGTTTTCTTTTTTAATTACTACTACAAGCATGGAAAGTAACCTAATTAAAAGCTACAACTATTTTTTTGTTTTTCTTAAGGTTTATTAAACACACAAGAAGAAAGCATAAAAAGGAAAATACTAGCATGGATGATACAATGAAAAAGTATGAGCACCGACAACTAGCAATGAGTGTGTGAACGTGAATGTAATGTCGGTGAGAGATACGTACTCCCCCAAGCTTAGGATTTTGGCCTAAGTTGGTCTATGGCCACGGCTGGCCTGGCGGATATCCAAAGTAATAGTTGGGGTCGTACTGTGAAGAAGTCTCGTATTGCCACTGGTTGGCAATCACCTCCGGATTCCACTGGTAATCAGACTGTCGTGGAGGATCAAATTGTGGTTCCGGCTCGGGCTCTGTAGCTGATGTAGGGTTCCGGTAGGCGTGAATGGGCTCCAACGGAACAAGGTACTTGCCTGCAGATAAATCAAACAAGGAAGGAGCAGGCAAGGTAATAGTCTCAGGATGATTTTTACCAAATATTAATATGTACTTAAGCGCCTTTTCCCTATTCTAAACAATAAAATCATGTGCTACCATACTCTTATAATCTAGATAAACAGGAGGCATCAATTTTTCTTCTTTCTCATAATGCCTAATAGGTATGTTAAAGTGTGCAGCGAGGCGCGAGGCGAAGATGCCTCCAAGGACGGGGCCCTTTGTACGGTTAAGATTTAACCGACTTGCAACAGTAGAGCCCATACTAAATGTGTCATCATGGAACAAGGCATGGCACAAAATAACAATATCACGGGCACTAAGGTTGCCACAGTTTCCGCGACCAATTATGCATCTACTAGCAAATATTGCGAAGTAACGTAAAACAGGAAAGTGTATGCTAGTAATTCATGCGTCGGAAACCTTCCTAGTTTCCCCTACAGTAATGGTATCAATAAACCCATCCACATCATCACGATGTGGTTCCTCTACACTGCCCTCGAAAGGGATCAAACAAACCCGACAAAAATCATGAAGTGACATCTCCTTATGCTCATCATATAAATAAAATTCCACTGTAGGTGGTGAGCTCCTAGCATGGAAATGAAATTTTTGCACAAAGATATTGGTGAGTAAGAGATACTGTTCGCGTTGGTCGTGGAGGAAGGCGGTGAGGTCTGCATTCTGAGCCAATTCATAGAAATCATCATAAATCCCAACTGCTCTTAAGAAATCATCACAAGGCCATTCACATGGCCGAACCTCCGTGGTGCGAGGAAGATTATATTTAGGCCTCTTATCCTCCTCACTTTGCTTATACTTCGAGCATCGGCTCGATGAGCCCCTCAAAAATCTCCATCTTTTTCTGAAAATTTCTGAAATTTTTAGTAACTTCAAAATAAAAGTGAACCAAACTCAACAAAATTGATAGCAACTACTCCTACAAGTGACTAGAGGCAATATCATGCATCAAAACTACTTTTGACCACATTAATTTGACATGCAAGCTCAAGAACAGGGTCACCTAAGTAGCAAAAATATGCAATGAATAAAGCACTAGAACAAAAACTAATTGGCCCATTGGAGGAGTCACATACCAAGGAACAATCCCCCAAAGCAGTTTTGTGAATGGAGCTTTGAGCAAGGAGATCGAAAATGGCAGCAAGATGAGTTTGGACTCGGGTTTCAGTTGGCTAGTGATTTTTGTAGGAGCAAGGAGTGTATAGTAGTTGGAATAAGTGGAGGGGAGCCACCATGGGCCCACGAGGCAGGGGGGCGCGCCCAGGGGGTAGGGCGCGCCCTCCACCCTCATGGCCAGGTGCTTGCTCCCCCTACAGTGTTCTCAGTGCTAGAGATTGTCAAATATTCCAGAAAAAATCATATTTAAATTTTAGGGCATTTGGAGAACTTTTATTTTCAGGGTATTTTTTATTGCACGGATAATTCAGAAAACAGTCAGAAATTACTATTTTTACTTTATTTAATATAAATAACAGAAAGTAAAAAGAGGGTACAGAGAGTTGTCTTTTCTAAATTCATCCATCTCACGCTCATCAAAAGGAATACACTAACAAGGTTGATCAGGTCTTGTTAACAAACTCATTCCGAATAACATGGAACCGAAGAATTTTCAAATAACACTAGGTTACCTCAACGGGGATATGCACATCCCCAACAATAAGAATATCATATTTCTTCTTGACAGTAGGAAGAGGAAATTCAAAACCTCCAAAAATAATTGATGGAATTTTTCCAATAGAGTTTATACTATTAACTTGAGGTTGTTTCCTCGGAAAGTGTACCGTATGCTCATTGCCATTAACATGAAAAGTGACATTGCCTTTGGTGCAATCAATAACAACCCCTGCAGTATTCAAAAAGGGTCTTCCAAGAATAATAGACATGCTATCGTCCTCAGGAATATTTAGGATAACAAAGTCCGTTAAAATAGCAATGTTTGCAACCACAACAGGCACATCCTCACAAATACCGACAGGTATAGCAGTTGATTTATCAGCCATTTGCAAAGATACTTCAGTAGGTGTCAACTTATTCAAATCAAGTCTACGATATAAAGAGAGAGCCATAACACTAACACCGGCTCCAAGATCACATAAAGTAGTTTTAACATAGTTTCTTTTAATGGAGCGTGGTATAGTCGGTACTCCGTGATCTCCTAGTTTCTTAGGTATTCCACCCTTAAAAGTATAATTAGCAAGCATGGTGGAAATTTCAGCTTCCGATATCTTTCTTTTATTAGTAACAATATCTTTCATGTACTTAGCATAAGGATTCATTTTAAGCATATCAGTCAAACACATACGCAAAAAGATAGGTCTAATCATTTCAGCAAAGCGCTCAAAATCCTCATCATTCTTTTTCTTGGATGGTTTGGGAGGAAAAGGCATTGGTTTCTGAACCCATGGTTCTCTTTCTTTACCGTGCTTCCTAGCAACAAAGTCTCTCTTATCATAACGTTGATTCTTTGATTGTGGGTTATCAAGATCATTAGTAGGTTCAATATCTACTTCATTGTCATTACTAGGTTGAACATCAACATGAACATCATCGTTAACATTAATACTAGGTTCATGCTCATTACCAGATTGTGTTTCAGCATCAGAAATAGAAATATCATTGGGATTCTCAGGTGTGTCATCAACGGGTTCACTAGAAGCATGCAAAGTCCTATCATTTTTCTTTTTCTTCTTCTTAGAAGGACTAGGTGCATCTACATTATTTCTCTGAGAATCTTGCTCAATTCTCTTAGGATGGCTGTGGGAGTCCTGGATTAGGGGGTCTCCGGACAGCCGGATTATATCCTTTGGCCGGACTGTTGGACTATGAAGATACAAGATTGAAGACTTCGTCTCGTGTCCGGATGGGACTCTACTTGGCGTGGAAGGCAAGCTAGGCAATACGGATATGTATATCTCCTCCTTTGTAATCGACCTTGTGTAACCCTAGCGCCCTCTAGTGTCTATATAAACCGGAGGGTTTTAGTCCGTAGGACAACATACAATCATACCATAGGCTAGCTTCTAGGGTTTAGCCTCTCTGATCTCGTGGTAGATCTACTCTTGTACTACCCATATCATCAATATTAATCAAGCAGGACGTAGGGTTTTACCTCCATCAAGAGGGGCCGAACCTGGGTAAAACATCGTGTTCCCTGCCTCCTGTTACCATCCGCCTTAGACGCACAGTTCAGGACCCCCTACTCGAGATCCGCCGGTTTTGACACCGACATTGGTGCTTTCGTTGAGAGTTCCTTTGTGCCGTCGCCAGAAGGTAGGATGTCTCGTCTCGTCTTTAAAGATGGTACTACTGTTGGGGGAGCTTTGGCTGTCGGCCAATCTCTCCGGCTGGGCGGTTTCATCATGACCGCCTGTTCGGCCGCCGCGCCGACGATGACTTCTCGGGTCATCGAAAACAGCCTCCACGTCAAATTGGCACTCGCCGAACAGATGGATCCAATGGAGCTCGCTTCCTTAAACGAGCTCTCGGATCACATCGCCGCCTTGGGAGTCGCTACGGACTATGATCGGATTGGGCTTAAACCCGATCAAAGGGAGATTAACTCTCCACCGGTCACCCATCATATTGCAGTGGTGGAGGAACAATGCGGTGACTTTTCCTCTATCTTGAGGACCAACTATGTCCGGATTTCCGAGCTCTCCGAGCTGGATGCCCATTCGCGGGAGGACAACATCCAATCCCTGAACTTAGAGTCAGGCAGCGGGCTAGGATTATCGGGTAACACCCCGGAACCGGAACTTCCAAAATTGGAAACTCCTCGGCCCCTGGATCCCAGATCAGGTAAGGGTTCGGATTCAATTCCACCCACCCACCCAAACATAAGCGATCTTTCCCACATCAGGCAAGAGCCCCAGGAAACAGTACATCACTATTAGGCCAGATTCCTCCTTGCGGTGAACAAGGTTAAGGACTGTCGCGAGGAAGACACAATCCTATTATTCTGCAATAATTGCACGGACAAGGGAATCCTTAACACCATAAATCACCGTGAGATAAGACGCTTCGCTGACTTGGCGTCCATAGTATGAAAGTACTGTGCAATGGAAAGTGCCTGGAAAATCGAAACAAACTTTTGGGATAATCTGGCCCTGAATACAAACCTAGTCCAAAATAAAAGGGTGCATTATCACAACACACCTGTGTCAACTACCAAAAAGCAAAAACCCTCTATAGGGCACGGAACCGTACTGGAGGGATGGCTCAATGGACCCTGCAAAATTCATAGTACAGCGGATACAATACCAAAGCACAGCCTTACAGCATGTTGGATACTCCGGCAGGTGGCCAAAAGTGGTGAGGATCTTCTTATCCCAAATACCACAGAGCACCATCCCGTGGATAACAATACGGTGTTAACAGTCTTTGAGACCTTCATGTCAAATAATAGGTGCAAGCGAACACTCCGCAGCATGACCGAAATCTGCCACGTAGCAACAATAAATCCATGGAGTGACACGGCCATTACCTTCAATGCCAGTGATGAACCTAAATTCCGAACAGCCCGAGCACCAGCCGCACTGGTCCTCAGTCCAATCGTGGATGGCTTTCGACTCACCAAAGTACTCATGGACGACGGCAGCGGATTAAACCTCATCTATGAGGAAACTCTTCAAAAGATGGAAATAGACTGGAACCGCATCGAGCAAAGTAGCACAACCTTTAGAGGAATCATCGCCAGTCGGGAAGCACGCTGTGCTAGGAAAATCACACTAGATGTGGTATTCGACACGACGGATAATTACAGGTCCGAATAAATTACATTCCAAGTGGCCCCGTTCAGCAGCAGTTATCACGCTCTTTTATGACGGGAGGCATTCACAATCTTCCAACCCGTACCCCATTACGGGTACATGAAGCTCAAAAAGCCCGGGCCCAACGGAATCATCACTCTCGCCAGCGATCTGGACACGACACTCCGTGCTGAAAACAAAACAGCCGCACTGGCCCTCGAGGCATTATCCGAAGCCCTCTCGGCCGAGGAATTAACCACGCTATGCTCCAAAGTGGACAGGGACGACGTGATACTCGACAAGAGATCCAAGTCCACCTCTTTTAAACCAGAGGATGAAATAGTCAAATTCCAAGTCCACCCAACGGACCCTACAAAAACAGCCTCCATTGGGGCACAGTTAAACCCCGCTGTGGACGCCGCACTAGGAGAATTCCTGCGCGAGAACTGGGACATATTCGCCTGGCATCCCTCAGACATGCCAGGAATCCCACGCAGGCTGGCCGAGCATAGCCTCAATATCCTAAAGGGATTCAAGCCGGTCAAGCAGGCTCTTCGGTGTTTCTCCGAACCTAAGAGACATGCCATGGGAGACGAACTAGCCAAGCTATTGGAGGCCGGATTCATCAGAGAAATAAAACACCCGGACTGGATAGCAAACCTGGTGATGGTACCAAAGAAGGACAAATCCTGGAGCCTTTGCGTTGATTTCAAAGACCTCAATAAAGCTTGCCCAAAGGATTCTATTGGCAGAAATTCACGCCGGACTCGGCGGTCATCATGCCTCAGCCCAGGCTCTTGTAAGGAAGGCCTTCCGTACAGGATTCTATTGGCCAACGGCCCGGGCAGATGCACAGGACTTGGTCCAACGCTGCGCCGGTTGCCAGCTCTTCGCAAATCAAAGTCACATGCCACCTACCGCCCTCCAAACAATCCCCATTACATGGCCCTTTGCGGTCTGGGGGCTTGACATGGTTGGACCCCTTAAAAGGGGAACCCACAAGAAAAAATACTTATTGGTCATGGTGGATAAATTCACCAAATGGATAGAGGCCAAACCTGTTAAAACAGCCGAATCAGGACCGGTGATAGACTTCATATCTGGGGTTGTACACCGTTATGGCGTCCCCCATAGCATCATCACTGATAATGGCACGAACTTCACGGCCGACGAGGTAAAACTCTGGTGCAGCAAAATGGACATCAAGCTCGATTATGCTTCAGTCTATCACCCACAAGCCAACGGTCAAGTCGAGCAAGCAAACGGTCTTATAATGAGCGGCATTAAACCCAGATTAGTGCGCTCCTTAACGGAGTCTAACACACACTGGGTAGAGGAGCTCGACTCCGTACTCTAGGGGCTGCGGACAATGCCGAATCGTAGTACCAGATATACACCCTTCTTTATGGTGTACGGTGCAGAGGCAGTCTTGCCCTGTGACATAATTGATGACTCACCTCGAGTGCGCATGTACGAAGAAAGAGAAGCTGAGCTCGATCGGCAGGACAGTTTGGACACCCTGGAGGAGGAGCATGATGTAGCCAAAGCCCGTTATGCATTTTATCAGCAACAGTCTCGCAGATACCAAAGCAGAGAAGTACGGGCCAAAACTTATAACGTTGGTGAACTAGTGCTACGACTGCCGGATAAGAAAAAGAACAAGCTCGAGACGAAATGGGAAGGTCCCTTCATTATTGACCAAGTTCTGACCGGTGGATCGTACCGACTGTGGGATGCATCGACTAGTCGACTCGAGCTGAACCCATGGAACGCGGCCAGGTCCGAAGATTCTATGCCTAGCACCGGACTCTATGTTAGTCCCCTCCCTTTGTCCATTATTTTCTGCATATACATTATCTGTCTTGTTTCTCTTTCTTTCTTTCTTTTATTATTTCTCTAGGCCTTGAAGGGTCACCTTGTGCCTCGCTTGCACACTACAGATGCGCTAGCTGCACTCTTCATACCTGGGGGCTTCTTTCACAGAAGCTTAAATTATTTATCCGGGCCTCATGCCCCACACATGTGTTATACTTCCGCATGTACCTTTTTTCACCATTATATGCATCTATATGACTTAAGTTTTGGCCAAGCTGGGTTGCCTGGCTCTTGTATTTATGCCATACGTTCTCGTTAATTCGGCTAGGGCATAAGGGGAGCACCTCTGTGATTGTTACTGCCGGGTCAGCCGGATGTGTGCCTCAGACTGGGTGAAGCCGAAAGCTAGCGTTCTTAAGGGAATATTCGGTCGGTGAACAAAAGATGATTTTTTTATTGTCCATATCTGCCCCAAGATGTTTTTCCTGCGTTTCCTATCGCAGTTCAGACATGCACTTTAGGGCATGCTTACCCAGGGAAAGGAACCCTTAACGGAACTATTCTCCCTGGAAGATGTTTCTTACTACCCATGTAATATAACATAAGTAGTTGGGCACTTGTCTGATAAAGCACTAATGACCCCTACGCCTGGTCTCCACGCATACCCCGGTTCTTATATAACTAAGCGGGTATTCGGATACACTCCAGACTATTGGGCCCGGAGGTTGAAGCGAAAAGGTCCGCAACGACAAATGATCTACAATCCGGCTAGAAGGCATTATACATGTCACTTTAATTACATAGTCATGCAGACTGACTAAATTCCTCTTCTATACCATCCAACAGGCGGTCTAGCTTACAATCCTGTTGAGAATACTTTGCGGCTAATTCTACTTGCCATAAACTAAGCTAACGGGGATCTCTTTTCCGTCGGGCCCCACAGGTCCAACCTCGGCCATGTGATTTGGGTCTGCCTTGGTATACCGCGTCTTCACCATGGCCCAGGCTTCTCTGGCACCCTGTCGGCAGGCTGATATCTTCCACAATCGGAAGCGCCACCGTGCTCCCTTGAGCTTCTCCGCAAGCTCGGCAGCACCCTCTGGCAGGGAGACGGACGGCCACAAGGCCTGGGCAACACCCTGCATCACCTGCCGAACTTGTTCGTGCAGATGTGACAGCTTGGATAGAAGATCACCTGCAGGCCCGGGCATTTCCTTCGCGGGACGACCCGTCAGCATACCTACAGACATAACCCTGTTAGTCGGCTTCTTCGCCGAACTCCTTTAAAAGGATTCATTCAAGCACTTACTGAAAATGCCGCGCTGAAGCCGCTTATTCTCCTTTTCGGAGTCTGCAAGCTGGCCCTGAACGTCTTTTAGTTCCACGCTCAGCTTAATATTGGCATCTTGGAGATTGTTTTTCTCCTGCCTAACCTCAGTCAGCACACGTTTGCCAGCCTCTAGCTGTCGCATAACATGCTGGTCCTTCGGATTCTCTCCGGATTCATCTGCAACATCTGTTGTTAGATCTGCAGCCATGCCGCACATTATATGGTAACCATCATTATTTAAAGTAAATGTTACCAGAAGGTGACTTTTTCGGTTCCTGCAATGCGGCCACAGCAGCCCGCAGTTGGGTCTTCCATTCCTCCAGCTCCTGTGACAGCCTAGTATTCTTCTCTGTAAGAACCTGCACAATAGAGATGATCCTTAAATCAGTTCTGCTAACTGTTTCAAGTCTCAGGGGCTACTGGTACATATAAATCGTCAGATTTACTCACCCGTACATCCTTTACATACTGATCCGTGGCTCTGGCTAGACCATCTTGAGCAGCACAGAGGTACGCCTCTCCAGAATTGAAGGCTTCAAACGCCTCTGGTGAGAAACAAGGATCACGGAGTATGGCCCGCTAGCGCCTATGATTCATGGTGCTTTCCAATTCTGAGTTTGTAGCGGATAATCTATCCGCATCCTCTGTAGGGGGATTATCCGGCGCCTGCCCCATATCGGCTTCTGCCTCCATGTCCGGTCCTGGCGCCCGACTGGTGGAAGCGTGATTGGCAACATCGCCGGACATATTCTGGCGAGCGTTTTTTCTGTTAAAGAAACACGGGCGTCATTACATTTCGAGAAAGACGACAACCACGGAGCGGGGTTTGTTATACCTTTGCGCCGGTGTCTCCGTCCTGACCGCCTTCCTTTTTGGCCTACCCGGCCTCGGTGCCTCCTGTTGACGCGTTGCCGTGGGTTCGGCAGGGCGTCCCGAATGCATTCCCTGTAAAATGCCATGTGTATATGGTGGGTGAAGTGTCTAAAAGGGGATCCTAGTTTTGGAGTTGAGATTTTTGTTTTTTCTTACGCGTGATGCAGGGAGCAGTCCGGGATAGTCGGCCGTAATGGCCACCATGGCATCGTCATAGCTTAACTGATAGAACGGCCGGTCTATCAGCTCCACAGATATAACCGAATCTTCTTCGAGTCCGGAGTCGAGGGTTCAGTCAGGGTCCTCTGGTTGTGGAGAAGGGCTGCTAACCTCCTTTATGGCTTTTCGCAGTTCTTGCCGCAAAGTGGAAGGTGAATACTTACGACAAAGAATGTGGGAAAAATGGGAGTAGGGAGATATAACTTACCCAGCTTGGAGGATTGTACATGGAGAACCCATCCCGTGGCTTGATGCGGGTGAACTCCTCTTCCTCACCCTTGAACAATTCGGACAGAATTTTTGCTAAAGTGGCGGCATTGTCCAGGCCCTTATGCCCGCAGCGGGTGGCGTCATCCGCCCCGTTATAACACCACAAGGGGTGCCCATGATATTGAAGTGGCTGCACTCCCCGCATTATGCAAACCGACATAACTTCGATTATTGTCAATCCTGATTGAGCCAGAGCTTTGATCCGGTTCATCAGATAGAGGACTTCTCTGTTGTCTTCCACCTGGGGGCTCCGTGGGCGCCAACTTCGGTGTTTCTTCAAAGGGGCATTGTTGAACTCAGGAAGACCCCGCCGAATAGGGTCCGGAAGAGGAACATCCTCCATATAAAACCATTCTGAAGGCCAGTCTTCGGGCGACTTCTTCGGAGTACCGGACAGGTATCCGGTATCGGCGATGCGCCATATTTTGGCTCCGCCCACTTGATAAAGTGACCCCCTCTGTGTGCGAGGGATGAGGCAAAATAGCCTTTTCCACAGCTCGAAGTGAGCCTAGTAGCCTAGGAACAACTCGCACAGAGCCACATAGCCGGCGATATGTAGGATGGAGGCGGGGGTAAAATTATGTAATTGGAGGCCGTAGAACTCCAGGAGCCTGTGGAGGAACGGATGAATTGGAAATCCGAGTCCCCTTAATAGATAGGGAACAAGGCAGACGCGTTCCCCCATAGAGGGACAGGGAAAGCTCTCCGCTTTCTCTCCGCCATTATAGGTGGCGAGCCCGGCTCGAACGGGCACCATGTACGCCGGAGGGAGAAATCCCTTAGTCTGCAGTTCGACTAGACGACTTTGCGGGACTGAACACCTCTCCCAATCATCGGGCTTAGGGCTTCCGGGGCAGGAGGAGGAGTTGCGGAGGTCGGCCATGCTAGAATGGATCTTTCTAGAACGCGCTCTGATGGACTCTCGCTGGGGGAGGATGGTATGGATCGGATCCAAGGATCCCCATCCCTTTAATAGACAATTTATTTAGCTGGCTAGGGGGGCGAATGTAAAAATGCCCTGGCGCCTCGTATTCATTCGACGCGTGGGAGAAAGCCCTTATTGGGCACAAAAGCCAAGAGGTCCAAACATTTATGGGACCGGACACTGCTTTACAGATGTTCGATAGATGGAGAAGAACCCGCCTTGCAATGCCGAAGACAATACTGCGTGCCGGACTCGTCGTCATTGAAGCCTGGTTCGGGGCTACTGAGGGAGTCCTGGATTAGGGGGTCTCCGGACAGCCGGATTATATCCTTTTGCCGGACTGTTGGACTATGAAGATACAAGATTGAAGACTTCGTCTCCTGTCCGGATGGGACTCTACTTGGTGTGGAAGGCAAGCTAGGCAATATGGATATGTATATGTCCTCCTTTATAACCGACCTTGTGTAACCCTAGCCTCCTCCGGCGTCTATATAAACCGGAGGGTTTTAGTCCGTAGGACAACATACAATCATACCATAGGCTAGCTTCTAGGGTTTAGCCTCTCTGATCTCATGGTAGATCTACTCTTGTACTACCCATATCATCAATATTAATCAAGCAGGACGTAGGGTTTTACCTCCATCAAGAGGGCCCAAACGTGGGTAAAACATCATGTTCCCCGCCTCCTGTTACCATCCGCCTTAGACGCACAGTTCGGGACCCCCTACCCGAGATCCGCCGGTTTTGACACCGACAATGGACCTCAGGATACAAAGGTTCCTGAGTCATTTTACCACCTCTAGTCATAACTCTAACAACATTATCATTTTTCTTAGTATTTAATTCATTGAGAAAATCATTTTGAGCTTTAAGTACTTGTTCTACTTGAGTGGTAACCATAGAAGCATGTTTACTAATAAGTTTAAGTTCACCTTTAATATTAGCCATATAATCACCCAAGTGTTCAAGCATATCAGCATTGCATTTTAATTCCCTACCAAAATAAGCATTGAAGTTTTCTTGTTTGACCATAAAGTCATCAAACTCATCCAAGCATGGGCTAGCAAACTTAGTAAATGGGACTTCAGCTTTATCATATCTATAGAGAGAATTTACCTTTACTACCTGTGTTGGGTTATCGAGACCATGTATTTCTTCAACAGGCGGTAAATTAAGACCATGTATTTCTTCAATAGGAGGTAAATTCTTAACATCTTCAGCTTTAATACCTTTTTCTTTCATAGATTTCTTTGCCTCTTGCATATCTTCAGCACTGAGAAATAGAATACCCTTTTCTTCGGAGTTGGCTTAGGAGTTGGTTCAGGAATTGGATCAGGTATTGGACTAGGAAGTGTCCAATTATTTTCATTAGTCAACATATTATTCAATAGACTTTCAGCTTCATCTGGTGTTCTTTCCCTGAAAACACAACCAACACGACTATCCAGGTGGTCTCTGGAAGTATCGGTTTGTCCATTATAAAAGATATCAAGTATTTCATTTTTCTTAAGAGAATGATCACGCAAAGCATTAAGTAATTGGAGAAGCCTCCCCCAAGCTTGTGGGAGACTCTCTTATTAAATTTGCACAAAATTATATATTTCCCTTAAATTAGCTTGTTTCTTATGAGCGGGGAAATATTTAGCAGAGAAGTAATAAATCATATCCTGGGGCCTATGCACACAACCAGGATCAAGAGAGTTAAACCATATCTTATCATCACCCTTTAATGAGAACGGAAATAATTTAAGGATATAATAATAGCGAGTTTTCTCATCATTAGTGAACAGGGTGGCTATATCATTTAATTTAGTAAGATGCGCCACAACAGTTTCAGATTCATAGCCATAGAAAGGATCAGATTCAACTAAAGTAATTATCTCAGGATCAATAGAGAAATCATAATCCTTACCAGTAACAAAGATATGTGAAGTAGCATAAGCAGGATCATATTTCATTCTAGCATTCAGAGTTTTTTGTTCTAGCTTATCTAATAATTTCTTAAGATCACTCCTGTCATTGCAAGCAAGAAAATCTCTAGTAGTTTCTTCATCCATAGCATAGCCCTCAGGCACAACAGGTAATTCATATCTAGGGGTGAATCTTCATCATCACTTTCATCAATATTATCAGTTTCAATAATTTCATTCTCTCTAGCCCTAGCAAGTTGTTCATCAAGAAATTCACCAAGTGGCACAGTAGTATCAAGCATAAAAGTAGTTTCATCATAAGCATCATGCATAGCAGAAGTGGCAACATCAATAACGTGCGATATATCAGAATTAATAGCAGAAGCAGGTTTAGGTGTCGCAAGCTTACTCAAAACAGAAGGTGAATCAAGTGCATAGCTAGATGGCAGTTCCTTACCTCCCATAAATCTTGGTTCTTGGATCTTTCAAGTTCTTCATAATGATAAGCAGATATAAATACCAAGTGACTCAAAGAATAGAGCTATGCTCCCCGGCAACGGCGCTAGAAAATAGTCTTGATAACCCACAAGTATAGGGGATCACAACAGTTTTCGAGGGTAGAGTATTCAACCCAAATTAATTGATTCGACACAAGGGGAGCCAAAGAATATTCTCAAGTATTAGCAGCCGAGTTGTCAATTCAACCACACCTGGAAACTTAGTATATGCAGCAAAGTGTTTAGTAGCAAAGTAATATGATAGTAGTGGTAACGGTGGTAAAAGGTAACAGTAGCAAAAGTAATACTTTTGGTGTTTTATAGTGATGATAACAATAGCAACGGAAAACTAATAAGTGAAGAACAATATATGGAAAGCTCGTAGGCAATGGATCGGTGATAGAAATTATGCCGGATGCGGTTCATCATGTAAAAGTCATAACATAGGGTGACACAGAACTAGCTCCAATTCATCAATGTAATGTAGGCATGTATTCCGAATATAGTCATACGTGCTTATGGAAAAGAACTTGCATGACATCTTTTGTCCTACCCTCCAGTGGAAGCGGGGTCCTATTGGAAACTAAGGGATATTAAGGCCTCCTTTTAATAGAGTACCGGACCAAAGCATTAACACATAGTGAATAGATGAACTCCTCAAACTACGGTCATCACCGGGAGTGGTCCCGATTATTGTCACTTTGGGGTTGCCGGATCATAACACATAGTAGGTGACTATAGACTTGCAAGATAGGATCAAGAACTCTCATATATTGATGAAAACATAATAGGTTCAGATGTGAAATCATGGCACTCGGTCCCTAGTGACAAGCATTAAGCATAGCAAAGTCATAGCAACATCAATCTCAGAACATAGTGGATACTTGGGATCAAACCCTAACAAAACTAACTCGATTACATGATAAATATCATCCAACCCATCACCGTCCAGCAAGCCTACGATGGAATTACTCACACACGATGGTGAGCATCATGAAAATGGTGATGGAGGGAGGTTGATGATGACGATGGCGATGGATTCCCCTCTCCGGAGCGCCGAACGGACTCCAGATCAGCCCTCCCGAGAGAGTTTAGGGCTTGGCGGCGGCTCCGTATCGTAAAACGTGATGAATCCTTCTCTCTGGTTTTTTTCTCCCTGAAAGTGAATATATGGAGTCAAGGTTGACGTCGGTGGAGCATCAGGGGGCCCACGAGGCAGGGGGCGCGCCCCCACCCTCGTGGACAGGTGGAGGCCCCCCTGACATGGATCTTCCTTCCAATATTTTTTATATATTCCAAAATAATCCTCCGTTGATTTTCAGGTCATCCCAAGAACTTTTATTTCTGCACAAAAATAACACCATGGCAATTCTGCTGAAAACAGCATCAGTCCGGGTTAGTTGCATTGAAATCATGCAAGTTATAGTCCAAAACAAGGGCAAAAGTGTTTGGAAAAGTAGATACGACGGAGACGTATCAAGCACCAATAGTATAACAATTATCATCATCACAGTGAGTAATAGGAGCAACATTATTTGGGAGGGATACATTTTTACCTTTGCTTCTCCGTCTTTTCTTTTTCTTCTTCACATCTTGTGTGGGTTTTATCCTCTTTTCGGAGCTCCTTATTAATGAGATTGGTTGAATAGGAGGCTCCTCCTCGTTACCTGATTCATCATAAGAAATATTAGAAGAATATTGGGAAGTCTCTTCCCTTTCATTAGTATTCTCTTCATCTTCTATTTGTTTTCTTGTCTTTATGTAATTGGCAATATAAGGATTTTCAATGCAATTCACCGCACAATACATAAAAATTTCTTCTAGATCAAAATCAAGAAATCTATCAAGATTAAATTTTGAAATACCCTCAGTTATACGTTTCATTTCTTCATACCCCAAAAGAAGACTAAGCTCTTTATGATCCTCAAGGGTAATCAAGTTATCACAATTTTTGGACACGATTTGATCATGAAACAAATAGCATTGGATCTTTAAATGACCATGTTCATTTCAAAGTTCACAAGGATGGCGATAAATATTGAATCTTTCAGCACAATCATCTAGCCTTTCTTGCAACCATTTAGTTTCCAAATACTTATGCCTCTTGCAAAATATATCTTCCCTATTTGGTGTGCGCTTGCAAGCTCTATGTATTCCAAAAAAGTTGACATGCTTATAAGAGACATTTTCATCATGACTAGTGCAATCATCATTAGTACCAAGCATATTCAAGGAATTCATACTAACAACATTGCAATCATGCTCATCATTCAAATATTTAGTGCCAAACATTCTAATGCATTCTTCTTCTAACATTTTGGCACAATTATCGGAATCCTTATTTTCATGAAAGATATTAAAAAGATGAAGCATATGAGGTACCCTCAATTCCATTTTTTGTAGTTTTCTTTTATAGACTAAACTAGTGATAAAACAAGAAACTAAAATATTCGATTGCAAGATCTAAAGATATACCTTCAAGCGCTAACCTCCCTGGCAACGGCGCCAGGAAAGAGCTTGATGTCTACTACACAACCTTCTTCTTGTAGACGTTGTTGGGCCTCCAAGTGTAGAGGTTTGTAGGATGATACGTCTCCGTCGTATCTACTTTTCCAAACTCTTTTGCCCTTGTTTTGGACTCTAACTTAAATGATTTGAATCAAACTAACCCAGACTGACGCTGTTTTTAGCAGAATTGCCATGGTGTTATTTTTGTGCAGAAATAAAAGTTCTCGGAATGACCTGAAAATCAACAGAGATTATTTTTGGAATATATAAAAAATACTGGAAGAAGAATCCATGTCAGGGGGCCCACACCCTGTCCATGAGGGTGGGGGGCACGCTTACCCCCCAGGGCGCGCCCCCTACCTTGTGGGCCCCCTGATGCTCCACCGACCTGAACTCCAACTCCATATATTCACTTTTGGGGAGAAAAAAATCAGGGAGAAGGAATCATCGTGTTTTACGATACGGAGCCGCCGCCAAGCCCTAAACTTTCTCGGGAGGGCTGATCTGGAGTCCATTCGGGGCTCCGGAGAGGGGAATCCGTCGCCATCGTCATCATCAACCTTCCTCCATCACCAATTTCATGATGCTCACTGCCATGCATGAGTAATTCCATCGTAGGCTTGCTGGACGGTGATGGGTTGGATGAGATTTATCATGTAATCGAGTTAGTTTTGTTAGGGTTTGATCCCTAGTATCCACTATGTTCTGAGATTGATGTTGCTATGACTTTGCTATGCTTAATGCTTGTCACTAGGGCCCGAGTGCCATGATTTCAGATCTGAACCTATTATGTTTTCATGAATATATGTGAGTTCTTGATCCTATCTTGCAAGTATATAGTCACCTATTATGTGTTATGATCCGGTAACCCCAAAGTGACAATAATCGGGACCATTACCAGTGATGACCGTAGTTTGAGGAGTTCATGTATTCACTATGTGTTAATGCTTTGGTCCGGTACTCTATTAAAAGAAGGCCTTAATATCCCTTAGTTTCCAATAGGACCCCGCTGCCACAGGAGGGTAGGACAAAAAATATGTCATGCAAGTTCTTTTCCATAAGCACGTATGACTATATTTAGAATACATGCCTACATTACATTGATGAACTGGAGCTAGTTCTGTGTCACCCTATGTTATAACTGTTGCATGATCGATCGCATCCGACATAATTCTCCATCACCGATCCAACGCCTACGAGCTTTTCATATATTGTTCTTCGCTTATTTACTTTTCCGTTTCTATTGTTACAATCACTACAAAACCCAAAAATATTACTTTTGCTACTGTTACCATTATTATCATAATACTTTGCTACTAAATACCTTGCTGCAGATATTAAGTTTCCAGGTGTGGTTAAATTGACAACTTAGCTGCTAATACTTGAGAATAATCTTTGGCTCCCCTTGTGTCAAATCAATAAATTTGGGTTGAATACTCTACCCTCGAAAACTATTGTGATCCCCTATACTTGTGGGTTATCAAGACTATTTTCTGGCACCGTTGTCGGGGAGCATAGCTCTATTCTTTGAGTCACATGGGATTTATATATGCTTATCACTATGAAGAACTTGAAAGATCAAAGAACCAAGATTTTTCCCTCAACGACGAGGGGAGGTAAGGAACTGCCATCTAGCTCTGCACTTGATTCACCTTCTGTTTTGAGTAAACTTGCGACACCTACACATGCTATTGATTCCGATAGGTCGCATGTTATTGATGATGCCACTTATGCTTTGCATGATACTTATGATAAAACTACTTCTATGCTTGATAATATTGTGCCACTAGGTGAATTTCTTGATGAACAACTTGCTAGGGCTAGAGAGAATGAAATTATTGAAACTGATAATATTGATGAAAGTGATGATGAAGATTCCCCCCTAGATCTGAATTTCCTATTGTTCCTGAGGGTTATGTTATGGATGAAAAAACTGCTAGAGACTTCTTAGCTTGCAATGATAGATCTGATCTTAAGAAATTATTAGCTAAGCTTAAAGAAAAGTCTTTGAATGCTAGAAAGAAATATGACCCTGCTTTTGCTACTTCACCTATATTTATTACTGATAAGGATTATGATTTCTCTGTCGATCCTAAGTTAATTCCTTTGGTTGAATCTGATCCTTTCTATGGCTATGAATCTGAAACTGTTGTGGCACATCTTACTAAATTAAATGATATAGCCACCCTCTTTACACATGATGAGAAAACTCGCTATTACTTTATCCTTAAGTTGTTTCCGTTCTCATTAAAGGGTGATGCTAAAACATGGTTTAACTCTCTTGATCCTGGTTGTGTGCGTAGTCCCCAGGATACGATTTATTACTTCTCTGCTAAATATTCCCCGCTCATAAGAAACAAGCTGCTTTAAGGGAAATGTATTATTTTGTGCAAATTGAAAAAGAGAGTCTCTCACAAGCTTGGGGGAGGCTTCTCCAATTACTTAATGCTTTGCCTGATCATCCTCTCAAGAAAAATGAAATACTTGATATCTTTTATAATGGACTAACCGATGCTTCCACAGACCACCTGGATAGTTGTGCTGGTTTTGTTTTCAGGGAAAGAACTGTTGATCAAGTTGAATTGTTATTGGATAATATGTTGATTAATGAAAATAAGTGGACACTTCCTGAACCAACTCCTAAGCCAACTCCTAAAAAGGGGTATTCTATTTCTCAGTCATGAAGATATGCAAGAGGCAAAGAAATCAATGAAAGAAAAAAGTATTAAAACTGAAGATGTTAAGAATTTACCACCTATTGAAGAAATACATGGTCTTAATTTGCCGCCTGTTTAAGAAACACATGGTCTTGATAACCCGACACAGGTAGTAAAGGTAAATTCTCTCTATAGATTAGATAAATGTGAAATCCCATTTACTAAGTTTGCTAGCCCATGCTTAGATGAGTTTGATGACTGATACGTCTCCGTTGTATCTACTTTTCCAAACACTTTTGCCCTTGTTTTGGACTCTAACTTGCATGATTTGAATGGAACTAACCCGGACTGATGCTGTTTTTAGCAGAATTGCGATGGTGTTATTTATGTGCAGAAACAAAAGTTCTCGTAATGACCTGAAACTCCACGGAGATTATTTTTGGAAATAATAAAAAATACTGACAAAGAATCAAGGCCAGGGGCCCCACACCCTAGCCACGAGGGTGGGGGGCGCGCCTGCCCCCCTGGGCGCGCCCCTGCCTCATGGGCCCCCTGAAGCTCCACCGACCTCAACTCCAACTCCATATATTCATGTTCGGGGAGAAAAAAATAGGGGAGAGGGATTCATCGCGTTTATGATACGGAGCCACCGCCACGCCCTAAACTCTCTCGGGAGGGCTAATCTGGAGTCCGTTCGGGGCTCCAGAGAGGGGAATCCATCGCCGTCGTCATCATCAACCTTCCTCCATCACCAATTTCATGATGCTCACCGCCGTGCATGAGTAATTCCATCGTAGGCTTGCTGGACGGTGATGGGTTGGATGAGATTTATCATGTAATCGAGTTAGTTTTGTTAGGGTTTGATCCCTAGTATCCACTATGTTCTGAGATAGATGTTGCTATGACTTTGCTATGCTTAATGCTTGTCACTAGGGCCTGAGTGCCATGATTTCAGATCTGAACCTATTATGTGTTCATGAATATATGTGAGTTCTTGATCCTATCTTGCAAGTCTATAGTCACATACTATGTGTTATGATCCGGCAACCCCGAGGTGACAATAATCAGGACCACTCCCGGTGATGACCATAGTTAGAGGAGTTCATGTATTCACCATGTGTTAATGCTTTGGTCCGGTACTCTATTAAAAGGAGGCCTTAATATCCCTTAGTTTCCGCTAGGACCCCGCTGCCACGGGAGGGTAGGACCAAAGATGTCATGCAAGTTCTTTTCCATAAGCATGTATGACTATATTCGATATACATTCCTACATTATATTGATGAATTGGAGCTAGTTCTGTGTCACCCTATGTTGGGGATATTACTATCAGTTATGACCCTCCCTGGAGGGGCCGGGTCAGCCCCAATGGCGGGTTACACAAGAAGCCCATTAAATATTCAAGATTATAGTTTATTAAGTTTTATAGAAGGACCAAAGGCCTGAAGGCGGTTTAAGGTCCGATATTGTGAACCGCCGTATGTAGGGAAAGACTTGTGAAGAAAGGCATGTAAAGGAAGTCACCGAGCCAGACACGATTATGAGCCGGCCGGGACTCTGTAAGCCAGCAGGCGTCAACCTGTGTATATAAAGGGACGACCCGGTGGCGGCTTAGGGCAAGAAACAACAAGTCGATAACCAAGCCGGCGAATTGAGCCTCTTGGTGATCAAAACCCCAGCAATACTAATCCCAACTAGACGTAGGCTTTTACCTTCATCGTAAGGGGTTGAACTAGTATAAAACTCTCTCGTGTCCTTTGTCACGATTAACCCCTTTAAGCTTCCTAGTGCGACGGCCCTACGACTAAGTCCTTGCTCTAGGACATCTGGCGTGACAATTCCACAACAGTTGGCGCCCACCATGGGGCCAACGCATGGTGGATTTGAGTTCTTGAAGGGCAACTTCGAAGGGCTCAAGGGATACGCTGTGGGCCGGATGACCAAGATTCATCGCGGCAAGCTCTACATCGACGACGAAGGCTGGGGCCCCGAGGCCGGTTCAATTGAGTATGGATACCGAGTCCCCTTCAGCGGAATTCACGTCTTCATAGGCCGGATCGGCGAGTCAGGACCTGAGCCGGACGTCCACACCAACCTCATCGAAACGGCTCAGCGCGCCAGGACCGCCTGTGTTCAGTCTGCTGTGAAGCATGCCTTCGTGAGCTGCATCCACGACGGTGAATATTGTGAAGGATCGGTGGAGGGCGGTGAGACGGCCGTCTGTTCTGACACTGCATCATCAACTGGCGAGACAGACTCTTTGTACCAGCTGCAGGACGGCATGCTCGGGGGCTGTTTCGATGGCAGCAGTATTCCGGACCCTCTTGAGCCGCCGAATTAGGTCGGAGTCTTCATGGCAGGGACGCAGCCCGGGCAGAATTCTACAGTAGCAGTGGCAACAGCTACCAGGTCGGCTGCAACCGGGTCAGGAGACCCCGCGCGCCCACCAACTTAGATCTTGATGGACCTCATGGATAAGCTGACGACTTTGTTGACTGCCATGGTAGAGCCGGCGGATAAAGCCCAGCATGACGCAGAGGTGGCACGCGTACGTGAAGAGATGGTGCAAGCTAAGGAAAATCTAGCCACAGAGGAAGTCAGGATGGCAGCAGAGCGGGCGACTTTGGACGCTCGTGCTCAACAGCTTCAAGCGGAGACCTTTCAGCTCTCGGTGGATCTAAACGCATCATATGAGGTCATGAGGAGGATGCATCAGAAAACCCAATCACGTTTGCCTCTGACGCTCGATCCTAGGAATCTTTTCACACACCCGGGGCCGGGGGAAGTGACCCGCCGGAGGCACCCCGAATTACAACACCCGGTGCACCGGTCCAGCAGCACGCCATGAATCCACCTCGCATAAATACCGCTCCACCTCATTATGTCCCAACGCCGCCGGGTCACTTCTCCAACCCTTTGGAAAACCTCATTGCAGCATCGGCTTGTTTGACGGCTCTTCCAATGGAAGGTGACTCGCCGACGGCAATTGAAACACGGAGGGTAAGAGAACTTCTTCAAACAGCTCTGGCGCAGCAGGATGCATACTTCTACAGTCGAGACAGGATCCACTCAACTCCTCGCCGAAGCCGGAGCCCGAGTTACAGTAGGCATATGGAATCCACAGAAATGTCAAGCAATGCTCAACGCCACAACCGGCCATACAGGCATGAGCCGGTGCATGCTGGAGCCCTTCACTTGGCAGATCAGGAGAGGATTCGTCAAGAGGCGGAACGAGCGGCTCAAATGGCAGTAGATCAGGCGGCTCATCAAACTTTTCCGGCTTATCCAGCAACCTCGGTCGATGCAGGAGTGGCCACAAGAACCGGAGGCGATCCTTGCTTGGTGCCGGCCATACGTAATGAGTGTTTACCAAAGGATTTTAAGGGGCCTTGTAAGGTGCCTAATTACAAAGCTGACTTACAGCCTGGGGCTTGGATTGAGAGTTACGAGATGGCTATGGAGTTATTGGAGGTCAGTGATGCTGCAATGGCCAAGTATTTCACTATGATGTTAGATGGAACAACTCGTACTTGGTTGAAGGGATTGCCACCCAATTCTATCGGCTCATGGGTGGAGTTGAAGGCCCGGTTCATCCAGAACTTTAAGGACACGTGTAAGCAGCCTATGTCGATTGTGGACCTAACCAATTGCAAGAAAGCGATGGTGAATCCACAACCCATTGGGTGCGCCGGGTCAAGGAGATCATACATTCATCTGATAAGATGGATGCCGGCTCAGCAGTCTTGATGTTGGAGAAAAATTGCCGTTTTCAACCTCCGAAGCAGAAGCTGGGGCGGCTCAAGCGTGACTGTAATGACATGGGAACATTGATGGCGGCTCTCATCAAGTACGCTGATTCTGATACTACCAAGGACCCGGTGTCTGACGAAGAAAAGACAACAAAGGGAAAGAAAAACAGCAACGGCAAGGGTCACCAGCATAACCCGGCAAATTAGGGAGGTAATAAATGTAAGGCTGATGAGTTTGTTGCTAACACCAATGCACAGGGCGGTAATCAACGGTGCAAGGGCAGACAGCCCCCTCGGTCGGGCGGGTCAGGTCCCACCCTTGAGCAGTTATTGAATGAACCCTGTCCAAAGCACGACACCCGGGAGAAGCTAGCTACCCACCCGTGGAAAGATTGTATGATCATGAAGGCGTTTAAAAATTCAAACGCGTTTGATGGAGGTCACGGCCCAAGTGGCGGTTCAGGAGGAGGCGGTTTTCATGGCCCGGGCGCCGGTTTAGGTGGAGGAGGTTTTCACGGTCAGGGCCATCCTGGTAACCAAGGAGGATATAATCAACAACCCGACCAAGGTAATCAGCAGCAACAATCCGGTTATTAGAGCAACCCAAAACAGCTGAGTAGTGGGCAATACCATGTATTTACCACTAGTTTATGTAAGAGGGACCAGAAGCTCCACAAGAGGGTGATTCCACGTTATCTATGTTGGTCAGAGCAGCCTATTGTGTGGAGCAGAGAGGATCACCCGCCCCGGGTTGATAATCTGGGTCACTTGGCCTTGGTAGTGGCACCTCAGGTTGGTGGATACAAATTCACTAAGGTACTCATGGATGGAGGCTGCAGCATCAACATCCTCTACTATGAGACGTTCCGCCGGATGGGGTTGACTGATAAAAATCTTAAACAATCCAACACTGTTTTTCACGGTGTGGTACCTGGTAAATCGGCATACCCAGTTGGTAAGATTGAGCTACAAGTAGCCTTTGGGGATGAGTATGACTCCAGAGCAGAAAAATTAACCTTTGAGGTGGTTAAAACAAAAGCCCATATCATGCTCTGTTTGGGCGGCCGGCTTATGCCAAGTTCATGGCTCGGCCGTGTTATGTGTATTTACAGCTCAAGATGCCGGGTCATAAGGGCACCATTACAGTACATGGGAGCCGGAAGATAGCCTTGGAGTGTGAAGAAGGTGATGCCGCCTATGCTGAATCTGTTTGTGCAATAGAGGAGTTAAAGTTTTATAATGATCATGTTGACCTGGCAGACATGACATCATTAAAGAAACCAACAATAGAGCATGAGCCGGTGTTGAAATTCAAATCAGCTGATGACACCAAGATGGTTGACTTTGTGCCTGGCGACTCATCCAAGCAGTTCATCATCAGTGCAAACTTGGATCCGAAATAGGAAGGCGTGCTCATCGAGTTCATCCGTGAGAACCGGGACATCTTTGCATGGAAACCTTCAGACATGCCGGGTGTCCCGAGGGAACTCGCTGCGCACACTCTTAATATTGATCCAAAATTCAAACCTGCCAGATAGTTTCTCTGACGGTTCAATGAAGAAAGGCGCAAGGCTATTGGAGAAGAGGTGGCCCGGCTCTTGGTGGCCGGGTTCATTGTAGAGGTCTTTCACCCAGAGTGGTTAGCTAACCCGGTGCTTGTACTTAAAAAGAATGGCACCTGGCGGATGTGTGTAGATTACACCGATCTGAGCAAGGCTTCTCCGGCTGATCCTTTTGCTCTCCCCCGTATTGATCAGATCATTGATGCTACGGCGGGTTGCACACGTTTGAGTTTCTTGGATGCTTATTCCGGTTATCATCAGATCAAGATGGTGGTCAAGGATCAGGAGAAGACATCTTTTATTACTCCTTTTGGAGCTTTCTACTATGTGTCTATGCCTTTTTGGGCTTAAGAGTGCCCAGGCGACTTACCAACGGTGTGTGCAAAATTGTCTTCACAATCAAATTGGGCGTAATGTTCATGCTTATGTGGATGATAAAGTGGTAAAATCCAAGAAAGAGGAAACCTTGGTCACAGATCTGGAAGAGACTTTCGATAATCTTCGGATCTACAAAATGATGCTTAACCCGCCCAAGTGTGTTTTTGGAGTCCCAGACGGCAAGCTCTTGGGTTTTTTTGGTGTCTAACCGAGGTATTGATGCTAACCCGGAGAAAATCAAGGCAATTACATCCCTGGCTAGACCAACATGCATCAATGACGTTCAACGGCTAGCGGGCCGTGTTGCTGCTTTGAGCCGGTTCATAAGCCGGTTAGGGGAGTAGGCAACGCCTCTGTATCAGATGATGAAGAAAACAGATGATCTTGTTTGGAGTGATGCTGCAAACTCTGCTTTTGAAGACCTTAAGACACAGCTTGCTGAGCCACCGGTCCTGGCTGCTCCAATTGAGAAAGAGCCACTGCTGTTATACGTAGCCGCCAACTCACGAGCTGTTAGTGTGGCTATTGTGGTTGAGCGCAAGGAGACTGGCAAGGAGCATCCGGTTCAACGGCCGGTCTATTACGTCAGTGAGGTGCTAATTGAATCCAAGCAACGGTATCCACATTGGCAGAAGCTTGTATATGGGGTGTTCATGGCAAGCTGGAAGCTTAAGCACTATTTACAGGGACATCCAATCACCATGGTTAGCTCTGCTCCTTTGGGAGACATCATTCAAAACAGAGAAGCCACTGGGCGAGTCACCAAGTGGGCAATTGAGCTTGGGTCTCATGGGTTGAAGTATGTGCCACGTACTGCGATCAAATGTCAAACACTGGTTGACTTCATTAATGACTGGACAGAGATGCAGATGCCAGAAGAGAAACCAGACAACAAGTATTGGACTATTCATGTTGATGGGTCCAGACAGTTGGAAGGCTTGGGGGCTGGAGTTGTGTTAACCTCTCCGCGAGGTGACAAATTTGTTATGTGTTATGATTGATGTTTCCTTGCACTAACAACGCAGCAGAGTATGAAGCCTTGCTCCATGGTCTTCGAGTAGCAAAAGAGATGAGTTTGAGCCGGGTTAGATGTCTTGGCGACTCAGATCTAGTGGCTCGATAGGTATCGGGCAAGTGGGATTCCAAGGACCCTCTCATGGCGGCTTATCGTCGGGAGGTTGATGCTCTTGCAGGGCACTTTAAAGGCTATCAGGTGGAGCACATTGACCGTTGAAAGAACGAAGCTGCTGATGCCTTAAGCCGGTACCGCCTAACACCTTTTTGGATGTTTTGCATAACCTATCAGGACCCCGATTCCAAGTCACATCGATCTTGCCGGTAACACCTCATATCACTTTGCGGCCTCACGCACGGTATCCCACGGGTGTCGCCTTACCATGGCCCGGGACTGTTTGCGCCTTTTGGCTCACGTATATGACAGTGTCACTAGCATCCATATGACAGAGAACCCAGGCCGACATGGCTAGTCGTGAACCCAAAGCGGCATAGACCTATGGAGACAGGCATACATGAATCACATCGAACATGTCGGTCATCAACGAGTGATTCCGGGCTGTAGCACTGGGCTAACAGGACTCCGGGGAACCCCGGGCTGTAGCAGGCTAGGTAGGACTCCGGAAGTCACCGTGTGACATTTCCCCGAAGGGACAGACATAGGGACGAAGTGAAACACGTGCCGGCCAGTCAAGTGTCCTGAACAGTAGTGCTGGGCTAGCAGGACTCTGGTGAACCGGGCCATAGCGGACTACTATGGCTCGAGGAACACTAGACTACATTTCCCCATAAGAAAGGCTGCCAAGGATAAACAACTAGATTGTCGGATCCCACTCATACCAAGCATTTCAATCATACACACAATATGCCCGATATGAGTACATACAACATGGCATCACAACAAAACTCTACAACTCAAGTACTTTATTTAAAGGCTCCAGAGAGCCATATATAACATGTTCATACAGATAGGGGTCACATGACCCGACACTCAAGTCATACAAACATACAAGCACATGCGGAAGCAACTAGTCTGAGTACAGACTCTAGAAAGAAAGAAGGCTTCTCGAAGCCTGTCTATCTACATAGGGCCCTCCATGGCCAGGATCACCACCTGGGTGGCTAGTCACTCATCGACGTCAAGGTCTACATAAAACCCATCGGAGGGGGCAGTGTTGTCGTCTGAAAACAATAAATAAGCAAACATGAGTACAAAGGTACTCAGCAAGTCTTACATCAGAACCTACTATACATGCTTATTCTCAAGAAGGTGGTGGGGTTGATGCAGCAAGCCAGCTTTGATTCTTGGCTAAGCTATCCTATGGAACTCCACCAGTAAAATAGTTTTCGCACACGAGTCCACTACTCACCAACACAATACTCCATCGGGGATCCTCCCTCGTCATCCTACGAGAGGGCCATCCTCGGTACTCACACTTATCTTGAGTCTTTTAGTAGTATCCATTAACTTGTCTATGAACTGTATAGGCAACCAAGTAGTCCTTTACCGCGGACGCGGCTATTCGAATAGTTTATACCCTGCAGGGGTGTACTTCGTCATACACGCTTTCACCACTTACCACCGTTTACACGACATGTACTCGGCAACCTTCAAGCGGAAGCCCAGCGAGGGTGTCGGCCACGACCTACCTAAACACTTAAGTCTCTAGTCCAGGTTTATCGCCTATCCAGGTTCCATCCGCAGGGAGTCCGGCCGAGGTTTCCACATACGGCCCCGAACGATGTGAACAGGGTTCCCGAGACACCAAACGGGTGACTCGGTACACCGTGCCACGGTGTATCTACCGCAACATAGCCCACCCCTAGGGTCAGCGCTACGCACGACCGCCAACACATAACCTACAAACACCAGAAACTAATTGCAACTCCTAGACAAAGTACTAGGGTGATTAAGAAGCCGAGAGGGTCCATTGGTTTCGGGCCCAATGTATGGTAGTAACTGCATCTTAAATCACACATACAGATCTCAGTTCTTATGGACGGCCTCAATGAAACAACCCACCATGTACTCCTACATGGCCTCTCATCGATACCTTTACCAAAACATGTTCAATACATCCCTCATATTACCGACATAAGCATTTCACTCTAGCTCATCACCCAGATGAACCAGATCTGACTCAACTCTAAGCATAGCGGGCATAGCAAGGTAGGAATCACATACATGGCTCAATCAACTCCTACACATGCTAGTGGGTTTCATCTAGTTACTGTGGCAATGACAGGTCATGCAGAGGATAAGGGTTCAACTACCGTAGCACACAGTAGTTTGAATCGCGATGTCTTAATGCAGTAAACAAGAGCAGGAGCGAGAACATGGTTTGTATGGAATGATCAATGGTTGCTTGCCTGATGGAGTGGTAACGGGATACTGCCCTTCAGTTGGATACTCGTGAATATCCTCGGAGGCAGAACCTACCACGAAGAACACATCGGAACACAATCAACACATGACGATATGCAACAATATGATGCATGCTATGACATGGCAATATGATTGTGTCTTGGCCTAATGCAAGCTAAAATAGGAAGGGATGAACCCATTTGAATCAAAGATTCAAATATTAGCTCATTAAACATGGCATTTATAGTGCATTTCCTTATTCTGCTTAAACAGCTAGGTAAACTTGTTTTGTCATGCATGAAACCATTACAGATGGATAGATTGAATTTTTCTGATAATTTTTCATATATAATTTATCTCATTTGGAGCTATGGTTGAATTTCTATGAATTTTTGAAGTTTGAACTATTTTCTGGAATTTCCTGAATAAGAATAAATCTAGAAAATCAATTACTGCGTCAGCAATGCGTCAGGGTGACGTCAGCAGGTCAAAGGCGCCAGTCCAGGCCAAACCTGACTGGTGGGGTCCACTGGTCAGTGTCTCTGTGCACTAACTACGTTTAGTTAGCCTAATTGACTGGCAGGACCCACTAGTCAGTGACTATACTAATTAACGAACCTGTTTAGTTAGCACTAACAGAGTAATTAGTCGGGCGGGGCCCGCATGTCGGTGAGAGAGAGGGGGGAGGTCAACCCACGTCAGCAGGTCAACCTCGCCGGTCAGCAGGTCAAAACCTGTCGGCGTTTAGCCGCCGGCGAGGCCAGACGCGGTGGCGCGCTGCGGAAATCGCCCACAGGGCACTAATTGATGCGCGGAGAGTAGCTACGGGTAGCTGGGAACGAACCGCGGCGTTTGGTGGTGGTGGTTGGGCTCGGGGTGGCCGGAAACGTCGCCGGCGACGAGCCTTGCGGTCGCCGGAGTCGGGCGAAAGTGAGCCCGAGGCTACGGGGCACGACGAAGCATGTAGTGAGGTGCGTTGTGCCCCTAGGGATGCAGTGAAGTAGTTAGACTAGGTGGCGTGGCCGGTGTTTGGCCGGAGACACGTCGGCGACGAGCTCCATGGCGGCGCGTGCGAGTGAGCTTCGTGTGCTCGTTGTGGTGCACGAGAAGAAGAACGGGGAGGATGGGGAGGTGCAGCAGCTCACGGCAATCACGTAGAGCCAGACGGCGCGGTCGGGGATGAGTCGATGCGGCAGCGACGTCGAAAGGGATCTCCAGCGATGCTTGGTGAAGATGAGGTCGAAGAAGACGTTGCAGAGCGTGTGAGTGCTCGGGGCTTAGCTGCTCGACGGAGTCGACGATGGCGGAGAGGATGGACACGGTGGTGCAACACGGGGACGACGGTGGACGCGGTTTCACGGTGGCGCGAGCACGGCAGCGTCGGCCATGGCGAAGGAAGAGCGATGGAGAGGGACTAGGGGGAAAGTGTGGTGTCTGCGAGGTCGGGGGATGCAAGGGAGTTCGTCCCACGTCGACAGGTCAACGAGGGGAGCGGCGAGGCGGCGACAGCTGCGTGGCGTGCATGCGGTGCTCGCCGTCGAGCACCTGCCTGCTTGGCCAAGCCAAGTTGCTCGCTAGCGGGGTGGCTGGGCTGGGCCGGCAGGTGGGCCTTGTAGGTGGCGCCAGGTAAGTTTTTTTGTTTTTTTCTTTTCTATTTTTTTCTGTAGCTTTAGGGCTTTATTTAAAATACGTAGGCACTTTCTAAAATCCTGAAAATAATTGTGGGCTCTATTGGGATTATTCCTAACAGCCCTGACTTAATTCCAGAATTATTTGAACATTTAAAATATTTATTAGCATTTAAATGTCCAAAGGCAACATACATATGATTTAATCCAGTGACGTTTTGTTGACCTAGAAAATTGTGCACCTATTTTGCCAGAGGTTCTAACCCAAGGCAAAGAGGGTGAACATTTTAGAAGGGCATTTCAGGTTCATTGAAATTATTTTTAGTAAACCCTAGTTGATTTCAAGAGGGGTGCTGGGGGTTCTGCCTTCCCCATTTCAAGTTTCTGATGAAAAATAAACATGATGCACACTCTAATGCATGGACTAGCTAGGGTGTGACAACTCACCCCCACTCAAAAGAATCTCGTCCCGAGATTTAGGATCCTCTGGGAAGAAGGTGGGGTACTCGAGTCGAAGACGATCCTCCCTTTCCCAAGTGGCTTCTTCCTCGGAATGATGTGACCATTGAACCTTGAGAAACTTGATATTATGACGTCGAGTGGTACGCTCGGCTTGATCAAGGATACGAACGGGATATTCCTGATAAGAGAGGTTATCTTGTAGATCAAGCGTTTCGTGGTCCACTCCATGGATAGGATCCGCGAAGCAACGCCTGAGTTGTGAAACGTGGAAGACATCATGAACTCTGGAAAGATGCGGGGGTAGTTCCAATTGTTAGGCAACTTCTCCTCGTTTAGCAAGAATGCGAAAGGGTCCAATGTAACGAGGAGCCAATTTGCCTTTGATACCGAAACGATGGGTTCCCTTTAACGGGGTAACCCGAAGGTAAGCCTTCTTGTTGACTTCATAAGTCATAGGCTTATGTTTACGATCATATTGACTCTTTTGACAAGATTGGGCTGTTTTCAATTTCTCACGGATAATGCGAACCTGCTCTTCTGCTTCCTAAATCATATCCGGGCCAAAGAGTTGTCTTTCCCCGGTTTCTGACCAGTTAAGAGGCGTTCGGCATTTTCGTCCATAAAGAACTTCGAAAGGAGCTTTGCCCAAGCTAGCTTGATAACTATTGTTATAAGCAAACTCCGCGAATGGAAGGCATTTCTCCCAACTCATTCCGAACGAGATAACAGAAGCTCGGAGCATATCTTCCAGAATTTGATTGACTCGCTCTACTTGACCACTTGATTGGGGATGGAAGGCGGTACTAAAGGAGAGACGAGTTCCCATAGCATTTTGGAAACTTTCCCAAAATCGAGAGGTGAAGAGACTCCCACGGTCTGAGTTAATTTCCAATGGAACACCATGAAGAGACACTATTCGGGAGATGTATAACTCAGCTAGCTGGCTAGCGGTGATACTCTCAAAAACAGGTAGAAAGTGGGCTACTTTGGAAAGTCGGTCGATCACAACGAAGATGGCATTATTCCCTCTCTTGGTCCTAGGAAACCCAGTGATGAAATCCATACTGATTTTATCCCATTTCCATTCAGGAATAGCCAAAGGTTGAAGGGTGCCAGCAGGCAGTTGATGATCTGCTTTAACACGACGACAAACATCGCAATTAGCAATGTATTGAGCGATTTCTCTCTTCATCCTAGTCCACCAAAACCTCTGGCGTAGGTCTTGATACATTTTGGTACTACCGGGATGAATGGTGAGAGGGGATTCATGAGCTTCCTTAAGGATCAGTCGCCTCAGGTTTCGCGCCTTTGGAACCACTAGGCGATTCCCAAAGTATACGACACCTTGATATTCAATGGAGAAACAATTCGCGACTCCTTTCTTAATGTTTCTCTTAATACGGGAGATTCCCGGATCTACCTTCTGTGCCTTGATGATCTGATCCGTAAGGGTAGGTTCTGCCACCAGGGTGGATAGGAATCCTCGAGGAACAATGTGAAGGTTTAGCTTACGAAATTCCTCATGGGGAAGTGGTTGACTTTGTTGTAACATCAGGTTGTTACAATAGGACTTACGGCTTAGCGCATCAGCCATGACATTGGCTTTGCCCGGGGTGTAAGTTATTCCTAAGTCGTAGCCGAGATCAACTCGACCCAACGTCGTTTCCTGAGATTCAAATCTGGTTGGGTGAAGATATATTTCAAACTTTGGTGATCGGTGAAGATCTCGCAACGATTACCGAGAAGGTAATGTCGCCAGGTTTTAAGTGCATGGACTACAGCTGCAAGCTCTAGATCATGTGTAGGATAATTTTCCTCATGTGGGTGTAATTGCCGTGAAGCATAGGCAATTACCTGACGATCTTGCATGAGTATGCAACCTAGTCCTTGTCGCGACGCGTCGCAATAGATAATAAAGTCCTTGGAGAAGTCTGGTGGTACCAGTACGGGGGCAGATGTCAGGCGTCTTTTCAGTTCATGAAAACTGATCTCACACTGCGGAGTCCACTCGAACTTTTTATCTTTCTTGAGGAGTTCAGTTAGAGGTTTAGCAACCTTGGAGAAATTTTCGACGAAGCGGCGGCAATAGCTCGCTAAGCCAAGGAAGCTCCGAACTTGCTTGACCGTCTCAGGTGGAGTCCAATCAAGGACGGCTTGAACTCGCTCGGGATTGATAGCAATACCCTTACCAGAGATTACATGGCCTAGATAGGTCACTTCTGGCAACCAAAATTCACACTTGGAGAATTTGGCATAAAGGCGATGCTCTCGAAGTTTCATCAATACCAGCCTTAGATGTACGGCATGTTCCTCTTCATTCTTGGAGTAGATGAGTATGTCATCGAGGTATACTACGACGAATTTATCCAAGTACTCCATGAAGACCGAGTTCATTAACCGAGAGAAGGTAGCCGGGGCATTGGTTAAACTGAAGGACATGACGGTGTACTCGTATTGGCCATAACGAGTAACAAAGGCCGTTTTGGGAATGTCCCGTTTCTGATTTTGATTTGATGGTAACCCAACCTCAAATCCATCTTGGAGAAGACTGAGGATCCAGCGAGCTGATCATACAGATTGTTGATCCTGGGAAGCGAATATTTGTTCTTGATGGTGACCAAGTTGACAGGTCGGTAATCCACAACCATTCGATCCGTTCCATCCTTCTTCTTAACGAAGAGGACGGGGCAAGCCCAAGGAGAGGAACTAGGATGGATGAAACCCTTGTTCAAGGACTCATCGAGTTGGTTCTTAAGCTCGGCTAGTTCTAGGGGTGCCATCTTGTAAGGTCTTCTAGAAATTGGAACGGTTCCTGGAACAAGGTCTATCACAAACTCGACATCCCTGTCAGGTGGAACACCTGGCAGTTCTTCTGGAAAGACATCCGGAAAGTCTCGGACTACCGGAACATCTTCAAGGTCTGGAAGGGGGTTGGCATTTAGGGAGTAAAGTTAGCGCTTGGCCACTCGAGTTAAGACATTAACTGTCTTGCCCGAGGGGTGGGTAAGTTGAACGGTTCTAGTGGCACAATCGATCTTAGCATAATGAGCTGACATCCAGTCCATACCCAAGATGATATTTATGTCGGAGGACTTGAGAACTATTAAGGATGCAAGGAAGACAAGTCTATCGACAAGAATTTCGTTCCCACGGCTTACTCTAGAAGTTTGCCATTTGGAACCCGGAGTTTGAATTACCATGGAAGTGGGCATGTCGCAGAATGTCGTGTTATGCAATCGAGCATAGTTCTCGGATATGAATGAATGAGATGCTCCAGTATCGAAAAGAACAGATGCCGGATGGCAGTTAACAAGGAGCGTACCAAGGACGACGTTAGGATCCTCATGAGCCTCCTCGGCTGAAACATAATTGACATGGCCACGTGCAGTGGTGGCCGGCTTGGCGTAGAAAGTCTTCCCTGCTGGCTTACCACGGCCAATGGACTTTCTAGTTTGATTGGGGTTGTTGTTATGGGGACACTCTCGGCTATAGTGACCCGGCTCTCCACACTTGAAGCATGTCACCACATTGGGGCGTGGAGCAGCATTAGCAGTTAGGCCACCATAGGGCTTGGGCGGTGCAAATTGTTGGTTGGGACGAGGCGCCTCAAAGGATGGCCTCGGAATGAACCTGGGTGGCAGTGCCGTGCTTGGAATCCACACCCAGCGCTTCTGAGCCCCAGAGCCGGATGAAGAGCCAAAATCACGGGAGTGCTTGCGTGAAGCGTCATAATCAGTCTGGCCTGTCTCAGCACTGATGGCTTTATTGACCAACTTCTGAAAGGATGTGCACTCGTGCAGACGGAGATCGCGGCGAAGCTCAGGGCTAAGTCCCTTGCGGAACCTTGCCTGCTTCTTAGCGTCAGTAGATACCTCTTCAGGAGCATAACGTGCCAGATTCCCAAATTCACGACTGTAAGCATCCACAGTCAGTCTTCCTTGGGTGAAGTTGCAGAACTCCTCCCTCTTGCGATCCATGACACCTTCCGGAATGTGATGCTCACGGAAAGCCTCACTGAATTCATCCCAAGTAGTGATTTGACCGACCGGGCGCATAGCTTCGAAGTTTTCCCACGAAAGGCTAGCACGGCCTTCGAGGTGATAGGCAGCATAAGTAACCTTGTCGGCTTCGGCTATGTTGGCAGAACGTAGCTTGTGGGTGATGCTGCGAAGCCAGTCATCCGCGTTGAGGGGCTCGATGGAATGGTTGAACTTTGGTGGGTACAGCTTGATAAAGTCATTGATTGACACCAAGTCATTTCGCGGGTGGCGTGCAGTGTTCTGCTCAATCCGCTCCAGCAGGCGGTTAGTCTCACACTTGTTTCTTTCCGCCTCTAGCATCACTTCAGCCAGAGAAGGCGGGTGAGGCAGATTTTCACATCTAGCTGCACTGGCTTCCCCCCTGCTCCGGGATAGCAGGGTTGCCGCGAGTGTTGACCATCCTAGGAGAAAACAAGACAACGGTTTAGACAAGGATGGCTCAAACTTAGCAAGGAAGTGCAGAATGTAATGGATAACACGGAATGCAGAGATGTTCATCCGTATGTCATGGTAATATAAAACTGCCATATATATACCAACGGTCATACACATCATACATAGTTTAGTACAAGCCCATGCTACAGTACAACTATGATGAAAGACGTTAAATCTCATCGGAGGCATTCCAAGCTCCTATACATTATTTGTCTACACCTCCGGAATCGATTACACGCCAAGTCATATTCCACAAGTCATGCAGGACAGTGGAGATACAACTACTACAATACTAGTGGTATTACTACTAACTCAGACAGCTCCGTAGTAGTCCTCATAAAAGTCACCTCCATAGCCTGGAAGTTCAACGTGACCTTCCAGAAACAGACGGTCCTGAGGAGCCTGTGGACCATAGGGGCTAGGATGAGGTCTTGGACCAACAAACGGTGGCCTACGGGGACCATAGGGTGGGGTGATGCCTCCCACATCACGCCAATCCACCATGTCTGGCAGAGCTGATCTCACAGGATACAGATCCCTTGTATCCATACATCCAGCTTGCACCGCAGGTGCAAACCGAGTCAATGTGGCCCAATGATCAGCACGGGTATTGAAAAGCTCCAACCTCAAGGCCCGATTCTCTCGGTCCTTATCTTCAAGGGCAGTGGTACGAGTTAATGAGTCCTCCTGACTGGAGTCAGCATAGATGGCCTGAAGATACCCTTGCGCTCCCGGAAGTGAAGCTGGCATGTAACGGAAGTCGGTGTTCCGAAGCAGGCCAGTCCGGACTCGCATGATGGTCATCATGGAATAGGCAGCATCCTGCACAACCATCTCAATGGTAACCCCAAGTCCATAGGAACAGTGAAGGGGCTCGGTAGATCCAGGATAAGAAGGAAATATCCTGACGGTGCAGAAATACTGGCTTTGGTTAAAGTCGCGGAACTGCTCTTCGACAGTGTATTCGGGATACCAATGGTAACCTGTCTCGATCATGACCCGGACTAACATAGCAGTATGGCCGGGCACGTCGAGGCACCTGGTCAGGCGAACCACTTGGTTTTGAGGACGGTTGGCCATCTGAAAGCACAACCACAATGCAAATACATTAGAATTTCTAGGAAAAATTGGACAGCATAACGGCTGTAAATGCTCAGAAAAAGATTTGAGACATCCACAACAGTTCACAATACCACTCAACAACATCATATCAAGGTTCTGATTCAATTAGCAACATACTAAGAATAGTAGAAACTGAACTGGGACTTGTAACAACAATCCTATAAGCTACTACGGATTAGTAACACGTGAACCTGATAGAGGAAGAGAGCCTAGTCCTTAACCCACGTTGAATGAGGAGAGAATGACTTAGATCAGAGGCATAGGTAAAGGAGTAAAAGAACCTTACGTTCCCTCTCACAATCAATTCCCCTACATATAACTAGAGCATTTCTAGACTCGACATCGACCAGTTTGGCTCAACGAACCTACAGGCAGTTCGGCTCTGATGCCAACGCTGTCAGGACCCCGATTCCAAGTCACATCGATCTAGCCGGTAACACCTCATATCACTTTGCGGCCTCACGCACGGTATCCCACGGGTGTCGCCTTACGATGGCCTGGGACCGTTTGCGCCTTTTGGCTCACATATATGATAGTGTCGCTAGCATCCATATGACAGAGAACCCGGGCCGACATGGCTAGTCATGAACCCAAAGCGGCACAGACCTATGGAGACAGGCATACATGAATCACATCGAACATGTCGGTCATCAACGAGTGATTCCGGGCTGTAGCACTGGGCTAACAGGACTCCGGGGAACCCCGGGCTGTAGCAGGCTAGGCAGGACTCCGGAAGTCACTGTGTGACATTTCCCCGAAGGGACAGACATAGGGACGAAGTGGAACACATGCCGGCCAGTCAAGTGTCCTGAACAGTAGTGCTGGGCTAGCAGGACTCCGGTGAACCGGGATGTAGCGGACTACTATGGCTCGAGGAACACTAGACTACATTTCCCCATAAGAAAGGCTGCCAAGGATAAACAATTAGATTGTCGGATCCCACTCATACCAAGCATTTCAATCATACACACAATATGCCCGATATGAGTACATACAACATGGCATCACAACAAAACTCTACAACTCAAGTACTTTATTTAAAGGCTCCAGAGAGCCATACTAAACATGTTCATACAGATAGGGGTCACATGACCCGACACTCAAGTCATACAAACATACAAGCACATGCGGAAGCAACTAGTCTGAGTACAGACTCTAGAAAGAAAGAAGGCTTCTCGAAGCCTGTCTATCTACATAGGGCCCTCCATGGCCAGGATCATCACCTGGGTGGCTAGTCACTCGTCGACGTCAAGGTCTACATAAAACCCATCGGAGGGGGCAGTGTTGTCGTCTAAAAACAATAAATAAGCAAACATGAGTACAAAGGTACTCAGCAAGTCTTACATCAGAACCTACTATACATGCTTATTCTCAAGAAGGCGGTGGGGTTGATGCAGCAAGCCAGCTTTGACTCTTGGCTAAGCTATCCTACCGAACTCCACCAGTAAAATAGTTTTCGCACACGAGTCCACTACTCACCAACACAATACTCCACCGGGGATCCTCCCTCGTCATCCTACGAGAGGGCCATCCTCGGTACTCACACTTATCTTGAGTCTTTTAGTAGTATCCATTAACTTGTCTATGAACTATATAGGCAACCAAGTAGTCCTTTATCGCGGATGCGGCTATTCGAATAGTTTATACCCTGCAGGGGTGTACTTCGTCATACACGCTTTCACCACTTACCGCCGTTTACACGACATGTACTCGGCAACCTTCAAGCGGAAGCCCAGCGAGGGTGTCGGCCACGGCCTACCTAAACACTTAAGTCTCTAGTCCAGGTTTATCGCCTATCCAGGTTCCATCCACAGGGAGTCCGGCCGAGGTTTCCACATACGACCCCGAATGATGTGAACAGGGTTCCCGAGACACCAAACGGGTGACTCGGTACACCGTGCCACGGTGTATCTACCGCAACATAGCCCACCCCTAGGGTCAGCGCTACGCACGGCCGCCAACACATAACCTACAAACACCAGAAACTAATTGCAACTCCTGGACAGAGTACTAGGGTGATTAAGAAGCCGAGAGGGTCCATTGGTTTCGGGCCCAATGTACGGTAGTAACTGCATCTTAAATCACACATACAGATCTCAGTTCTTATGGACGGCCTCAATGAAACAACCCACCATGTACTCCTACATGGCCTCTCATCGATACCTTTACCAAAACATATTCAATACATCCCTCATATTACCGACATAAGCATTTCGCTCTAGCTCATCACCCAGATGAACCAGACCTGACTCAACTCTAAGCATAGCAGGCATAGCAAGGTAGGAATCACATACATGGCTCAATCAACTCCTACACATGCTAGTGGGTTTCATCTAGTTACTGTGGCAATGACAGGTCATGCAGAGGAAAAGGGTTCAACTACCGTAGCACACAGCAGTTTGAATCGCGATGTCTTAATGCAGTAAACAAGAGCAGGAGCGAGAACATGGGTTGTATCAGAATGATCAATGGTTGCTCGCCTCATGGAGTGGTAACGGGATACTGCCCTTCAGTTGGATACTCGTGAATATCCTCGGAGGCAGAACCTACCACGATGAACACATTGGAACACAATCAACATATGACGATATGCAACAATATGATGCATGCTATGACATGGCAATATGATTGTGTCTTGGCCTAATGCAAGCTAAAATAGGAAGGGATGAACCCATTTGAATCAAAGATTCAAATATTAGCTCATTAAACATGGCATTTATAGTGCATTTCCTTATTCTGCTTAAACAGAAAGATAAACTTGTTTTGTCATGCATGAAACCATTACAGATGGGTAGATTGAATTTTTCTGATAATTTTTCGTATATAATTTATCTCATTTGGAGCTATGGTTGAATTTCTATGAATTTTTGAAGTTTGAACTATTTTTTGGAATTTCCTGAATAAGAATAAATCTAGAAAATCAATTACTGGGTCAGCAACACGTCAGGGTGACATCAGCAGGTCAAAGGCGCCAGTCCAGGTCAAACCTGACTGGTGGGGTCCACTGGTCAGTGTCTCTGTGCACTAACTATGTTTAGTTAGCCTAATTGACTGGCAGGGCCCACTAGTCAGTGACTATACTAATTAACTAACCTATTTAGTTAGCACTAACAGAGTAATTAGTCGGGCGGGGCCCGCATGTCGATGAGAGAGAGGGGGGAGGTTAGCCCACGTCAGCAGGTCAACCTCGCCGGTCAGCGGGTCAAAACCTGCCGGCGTTTAGCCGCCGGCGAGGCCAGACGCGGTAGCGCGCTGCGGAAATCGCCCACAGGGCACCAATTGATGCGCGGAGAGTAGCTACGGGTAGCTGGGAACAAACCACGGCGTTTGGTGGTGGTGGTTGGGTTCGGGGTGGCCGGAAACGTCGCTGGCGACGAGCCTTGCGGTTGCCAGAGTCGGGCGAAAGTGAGCCCGAGGCTACGGGGCACGGCGAGGCGTGTGGTGAGGTGCGTTGTGCCCCCAGGGATGCAGTGAAGTAGTTAGACTAGGTGGCATGGCTGGTGTTTGGCCGGAGACACGTCGGCGACGAGCTCCACGGCGGCGCGTGCGGGTGAGCTTCGTGTGCTCGTTGTGGTGCACGAGAAGAAGAACGGGGAGGATGGGGAGGTGCAGCAGCTCACGGCGATCACGTAGAGGCAGACGGCGCGGTCGGGGACGAGTCGATGCGGCAGCGACGTCGAAAGGGATCTCCGGTGATGCTCGGTGAAGATGAGGTCGAAGAAGACGTTGCAGAGCGTGTGAGTGCTCGGGGCTCAGCTGCTCGACGGAGTCGACGATGGCGGAGAGGATGGACACGGTGGTGCAACACGGGGATGACGGTGGACGCGGTTTCACGGTGGCGCGAGCACGGCATCGTCGGCCATGGCGGAGGAAGAGTGATGGAGAGGGACCAGGGGGAAAGTGCGGTGTCTGCGAGGTCGGTGGATGCAAGGGAGTTCGTCCCACGTCGACAAGTCGACGAGGGGAGCGGCGAGGCGGCGGCAGCTGCCTGGCGCGCATGCGGTGCTCGCCGTCGAGCACCTGCCTGCTTGGCCAAGCCAAGCTGCTCGCTGGCGGGGTGGCTGGGCTGGGCCGGCAGGTGGGCCTGGTACGTGGCGCCAGGTAAGTTTTTCTGTTTTTTTGTTTTCTTTTCTATTTTTTTCTGTAGCTTTAGGGCTTTATTTAAAATACCTAGGCACTTTCTAAAATCCTGAAAATAATTGTGGGCTCTGTTGGGATTATTCCTAACAGCCCTGACTTAATTCCCGAATTATTTGAACATTTAAAATATTTATTAGCATTTAAATGTCCAAAAGCAACATACATATGATTTAATCCAGTGACCTTTTGTTAACCTAGAAAATTGTGCACCTATTTTGCCAGAGGTTCTAACCCAAGGCAAAGAGGGTGAATATTTTAGAAGGGCATTTCAGGTTCATTGAAATTATTTTTAGTAAACCCTAGTTGATTTCAAGAGGGGTGCTGGGGGTTCTGCCTTCCCCATTTCAAGTTTCTGATGAAAAATAAACATGATGCACACTCTAATGCATGGACTAGCTAGGGTGTGACATAACCCCTCTGTCAAGTTGCCCACAGAAGATGATTTAGCTGTTCCTGACCCGTAGGCGCAGTTGGTGGCGGCTCTTCATGTCGTCCCAGATTGGACAGTACCATTCTTGGCTTACATGACCCGGGGAGAGTTGCCAGCAGATGAGGCCCTGGCTCGATAGATAACCCGGCGGTCTAAGTCAATGACGATTTTGGATGGAGAATTATACCATTGCAGTGTCTCCGGAGCGTTTCAGCGGTGCGTTTCCCCCGAAGAAGGTCAAGAAATACTTCGTGAGATTCATGAAGGCGATTGTGGTCATCACGCCGGGTCAAAATCTCTGGTGGCCAAGTCTTTTCGTCACGGTTTTTACTGGTTGACGGCTCACGCTGATGCAGAGGATCTTGTCAGCAGATGTGATGGATGTCAAAAGTTTGCATGACGAGCGCATGTGCCGGCTCAAGAGCTCCTGATGATTCCAATCACTTGGCCGTTT
Source organism: Triticum dicoccoides (assembly GCF_002162155.2). Lineage (NCBI taxonomy): Eukaryota > Viridiplantae > Streptophyta > Magnoliopsida > Poales > Poaceae > Triticum > Triticum dicoccoides. The sequence continues at coordinate 99,745,598 of NC_041392.1, forward strand.
GCGGTTTGGGGGCTTGACATGGTGGGACCTTTCAAAAGGTCTAAGGATAAAAAGACACATCTCTTGGTGGCAGTTGATAAATTCACTAAGAGGGTTGAGGCGGAGCCTGTGAGTAAGTGTGACGCGGCCATGGCGGTTCAGTTCATGAAAAAGGTGATCTTCCGTTTTGGTTTTCCACATAGCATTATCACTAACAATGGCACTAATCTGTCCCAAGGAGCTATGGAGGAGTTTTGTCAATGTGAGCACATCCGGCTTGATGTTTCTTCTGTAGCTCATCCTCAATCCAATGGTCAAGCTGAGAGAGCCAATCAGGAAATTTTGAAAGGGCTCAAACCCCGGCTTATGGTTCCTTTACAGCGGACACCTGGTTGTTGGGTAGAGGAGTTACCCTCGGTGTTGTGGAGTATCAACACCACACCCAATAGGTCTACAGGTTACACACCTTTCTTCATGGTTTATGGAGCAAAAGCAATGTTGCCTAGTGACATCCATCATGACTCGCCCCGTGTGGCAGATTATGTTGAAGCTAATAATGAACAAGCTAAACAGGATGCACTTGACTTGTTGGATGAAGAAAGAGACTTAGCAGCGGCCCGCTCAGCAATTTATCAACAGGACCTGCGCCGTTATCACAGCCGCCGGGTTAAGTCCAGGACTTTTCAGGAAGGCGACCTGGTGCTCCGGCTCATCCAGGATCTGTCAGATGCACACAAGTTATCCCCACCTTGGGAAGGACCTTTTGTGGTCAGTAAGAAATTAAAAAATGGGTCATATTACCTCATTGACGTTTGAGAGCACAAAGACTCAAGTAAGTCAGAGGAGGAGACCCGCCGGCCGTGGAACATTGCTCAACTTCGGCCATACTACACCTGAGCCACCGACTCTCATCATGTAAATACTTTGACATTGTATATACCATGATAAGTAATAAAGTAAGACCATCGGTCTCTTTTCTTTTTTTAAAGATTATGCATCTGTGTTATTTCTTATTCTCAATGACTATTAAGGAGCTAATCATATTTCAATCAAGTCTATCCTTTTTTGGTCCAGCTTATGATCGTATTCGAATCTAGCTGCAATTATCATGATCACTTGGGGGCTTCCTGTTCAAACATAGGCCGTATACGAACCAAAGAGAACATAGCTGTCGTAACCCTCTTGATCAGCTCAAGGCCAAACTCACTTGGGGGCTTCTTGATCGTATCCGAATCATAGCTTAACCCCTTTTGGGTCCGACTTGGATCGTATTTGAATCAGGGTCGTTAAAAACCTCTCAAGGTCATTTGGGGGCTTCCTATTCAAACATATGTCGTATTCAAACCAAAGAGAACATAGCTGTCGGTACCCTCTTGATCGGCGCAATGCCAAAACCACTGGGGGCTATATGGTCATATTCGAACCTTATCTTAACCCCTTTGGTCCGGTTTACTGATCGTATTCGAATCAGAAACCCCCAACATTTTGAATACAAGGCTAAATTATGCTTATTATCTGTTGTTTGCCTTTTAGTTTTTTGTTGTCTCAATATTACAAATAAGTAGCCTGGTCTTCTTCATCGGCTCGACTATTTGACAACACAGCTTTCAAGGTATAATGATCATTGAGTATTCAAAAGCATTGACTTCTCATAAAGTTTGAATTATCAATTTCATCACCCGGGTTATTCAAGCCGGCGGTCTAAGGATCAAAAGGTACAAGATATGGTTATTACGTATACGCAATTGCCTGCTGTATTAACTAAAAGAGTTAGTCTCAGCCCTTGTCCTTTGCTTATATCTGTTTCTGGTTCCTACTGTGGTAAACATATTGGTTCTAAACCGGGTGTTTTAACCCGTTTGGTTCTAAGCCACCAAGCCAGTCTTTTCTTTGTATCTATAGGAACAGAGTTCAAATATTGCAGAAACAAACATTAAATACGATGCATATGGTGGCATCAGGAAACACAGAATCACATAGAAGTGTTTTATGCGCGATGGCATAAGCAAAGCATACAGTGTTTTCACAACTAAGCTATTACAAGGCTTTATGAGCCCATGAAGATGATCATTGTTCCGCCCTTGCCGGTTCACCACCTTCTGTTGGCTGGAAGTTGGGTTTTGACCAATCAAAACCATTCAAAGTGACAAATTCGGCTTCGTCGTCGATCAGGCCGACCGGGTCAACTTCCGGGGAAAATGTGTCTTCTCTTACCAGTGGAATCAAATCTGTTACCTTGTACAAGGGAGTGGCCATCTTCTTATTTTTAGCATCAAAACCCGGCTGGTATTTGTCAATATTAGTGTCATCTCCCAGGGTAGTTGCCTAAGGTCGGACTCCGCGCACGCAGGCCATGAAGTCATCCTGCCCAAAAGGAGAAACATCTTCCTTCACGGTGGGATAGCCTCTGGCCACGTCCGCCGGGTCTAGGTCTGGCAGCCAAGCCTTGGAGCGGCTCAGGGCAGTCAAAGCTCCGGCTCGCGCGCAGGAGCGTTTCACTTCTTGAAACCTGGCAGGCAGGATTGACAGTTTCTTCAGGACGTCGATGAGCCGGTTGGGTCCTTGATTGACAGGAGAGATGGCGGCAAGAGCTCGCTGTGCGCCAATATACAGTTGTTCTACTAAAGTATACACTGCCTTCAGTTTAATCAAAGGGTCTTGGCTCAGATTTGTGCTTCGAGGGCCTGCACATATTTTATACACAGTCAGCTGGCGGTTTATACTCTGGATTAGCAGAAAGCACAGAAAATTAAAGTTGGACGGCTTACCAAAGATGGCAGCCACCATTTGAGACACCCGACCCTTTAACCCGTTCAGCTCTGTTGAAATCTCTTCAAGGGTTGTTTCTTCCTTCTCAGCATGTTGGGTCAGAAGCATTTTTTCCTCTTTCCAAGTTTTCTTCTTGGCAGCGAAGCTGGTCTTTAAATTTTCCATCTCAGAGAGACTTATTTGCAGTTTAGAGTTAGAAGATTTGATTTCTGCTTCCTGACTCACAAGCCGGGTCTTCGCATCAGTCAATTGTGAGTTCAATTCAGATAAGGCATTCTCCAAAACATTCAGCTGACTCAAGATTTTGTTTCAAGTTCAAAGAGCAAGATTCAAGTCTCAAGTACTTTACAAAAAACCACTTGACACTTGGGGGCTAATGTATGTCAAATCAAATTTGTATGACTCTAAGGACATACTTTAAGTCCCAAGTCCCTTACAAAGTAACAACACTTGGCACTTGGGGGCTAATGTATGCAGTTCAGCACGTTTCTCGAGGTTAAGCCGGAGTATTAAGTCTTTTGAATACGGTACCAAACAATTTAAAGTACCGGTTCATTTATGATCAAAATGAACCGGCCCTTGGGGACTACAGGTGAAGCTTTGTTCTATTGAATTCAAGACAAGTTTCAAAGGTAAAGGTCTCGGTCTATATTTTAAAGTCTACAGATCATTCCAGTTCTCTCATATATTTGAAGACTTGGAGGCTGAAGGAATACAGATAAGCCGGAAGAACGTACCTCATATTTCAACTGCAGCTGCTTGACCATTTCAACCTCAGAGTCACGACTGGAGTGTACATGGCTAAGATAGCCGGATAGAATATCATTGGCATTTAGATGGTCATAGTTGGCAACGTTAAAGCGAACTTTCTGCCTCTCCAATGCCTCTTGTTTTGCTGTACACCGAGCCAACACGGTTGCGTTCCCCGGTTCAATAAAGCGGCGTCCGGTGATCTGAACATCTTGCGCAGATGGTGATGGCAGGTTGGCTGAGCTTGATGGTCCAGTAGCAGAAGGGTTCATAGTAGTCTCATCAAACAACGGTTTAGGAGGATTTGCTTCTATATCAACAGGCGGGTTTGCTAGAGCATCGTTTAATGGAGAAGAGGGCCTGGCCGGGTCAGATGCATGCACTGGCGGGTCTTCCACCGGCTTAGCTGCCTTCGCTTTCTTGGATTTATCTTGGCCACTAAGAAAAATGTTGCAGGATTGTCAGTATAAAGATACAATTTGAACAACCCAGGAAGGATGAGGGTTTTTCATTACCCAGGGGCAGTCTTGAAAGCCGGAAATTGCGTCTGCGATGAGTCGTCAGAAGAGCGAGACACCTCCTGAAAGGATAAAATAGAGTTAAAAAAATACAAAAGGAATGATCCATTAAACAGAGTTAAAGACAGAAAGAAATAAACCTCATTTGGACGTTTCTAAGGAGTTTGTTGAAGAACGATAGCCGGCTCATCTTCAGTCCAAGCTTGACAGCGTCTTTGATGTTGCTACTTTTTCAAAGAAAGTTGGGATCCAAGTGAGCTAGAGGGTTAGAAATCCTTACTTTATGGATCACTTGCCAAACTTTTTGTCTTGGCAAGGGCTCTGAGTTGGAGGAAATGATAGTTACCTCTGCTTCCACAGCCTAACTGGCCCCGATGTCATCCTGGTAATGATAAGTGTTAATAAGATTGTTAAAAAATTGGCCAAGGGAATCAAGGGCTACCTCCGAGTTAGATGTACCATCAAGCTTCATCAAGTCATCAACAATACTATTTTTCTTCTTTTTCGACCTCCGGGTCGTTTTCTTGGCGTTTAAGGCGGCGGCTTTCACTTTCTTGGCCGCCTCGTGGTCATACTTAACTTTCTAGAAGTCAGAGTTGGCCTGCAAATAGGTAAAAACAAGGTAAAGAGTCAGGCAAGTATTAAAACAATACGGCTGGAAAAATACAAAAGAGAGAAATAATGATATCCTTACTTCTGGCACCGGGCTAAGCTGGCAGAAGGGGTTAACCCGATGACACTCAATCTTCATATTTTCCGTTTACCAGAAGAGTTGACATTGAGACAATATCTTCTTCTATCAATTTAATGGGGCTGTGACGAAGAGAGTCATCCGGGCCTCCACCATACTCATACATCAGCTTTGACCGGCGGCTCAAAGGGATGACCCGCCATGAGATCCAGCAGCGGGTCAGATCAACTCCAATTAACCCGTTCCCCAACAGAGCATTGATCCTTTTGATAAATGGTATCAGCCTCTTGCGTTCAGCGATGGTAAGTTTATTAGGAAGCGCGAACTTGGATTCAAGACGATTGTGGCGATAACCCGGCAGTGGCTTCTCGTTCGCTGGTGAAATGTCCTGGCAGTAGAACCAAGTCTGGTTCCAGTCCTTTGGATGACTTGGTAAGACAATGAGGGGGAAGACAGCACCCTGTCGGTGCTGAATCGATACGCCTCCGAGCTCTAAGCTAAGGCTGTTGGTGCACTCGTTCTGCCGGTTTGGATAAAAGTATTCTCTAAACAACTCCACAGTCGGCTCTTGTTGAAGATATACCTCACAGAGCACTTGGAAGTTATAGATGTTAGATATGGAGTTGGGACCGATATCTTGAGGGTGGAGCTTGAAAAAATGGAGGACCTCTCGGAAGAACTTTGAGTCGGGCGGTGAGAAGCCACGGTTCATGTGGTCAGTAAAAACGATCACCTCACCGTCTCTCGGATTGGGCCGTTCTTCTTCTGGGTCAGGGGCATGGTAAGACATGACGGTTTTTGCTGGCATAAATCCTATGATGAAGAGCTCTTTTAAACGTTCCCCAGGTATGGTTGAGGGAACCCAGTTACAGATGGTTTGTGTTTTGGATAGCATGATGTGCAAGGAACTAAAAAAAGCAATATGCCGGTTCAGTATAATGGTGAGATTAACAGTTAAGGGATAAAGATGCAGAACAAGTAATGGCGGCCTAGTTAAGGGCTAATGGCATATAAAGGAAAATTAAGCCGGCATGATAAGCCGCCATGACTACAAATATTTGAAGAAGGAAAATTCAGCTAAGTATTGAGACAAACAAGTTTCCTACGTTGCTTGGTATTATTCCATATCAAAATGGTTGTTCAAAATGAAAACAATTCTAGACCCAAAAAGTTCAGTACAGAGGAGTCGGTAAGTTCTTGAAGCAGCCTTTTTAATCAGAGAAAGAGATCTGTGGGTCAAGAAGAGGTACAAAAACACTACCGCGCGAGCATATATATGACTTTTTGGATCAGAAAAAGCTAGCGGTGGAAGAACTATGAAGAACTACGAAGAACACGCAGGAGCTTGGAAACCCTAATGCAGATCTAAGAAACAAAGGAAAGAGAACTTACGGTTGTAGGTCCACTGCGGAGGTCGCTGTGGTTTCTTTGATCGGTTCAGGTTGATGCAGCAGCCAAAGTCGACGGAGACGGAGATGAGGCGCGGCGGCGGCAGAACTCGAGTAGCAGAGGGTTTGCGCGAGGAAGAAGACGGAGCGAGAGAGGAGAATGAGAAGGCTAAGGCGTGCCTATTTATAAGGAAAAGATGCGAAAAGACGGGCGCGAAGATCAAGGAAGAACCGAACAAATGGTTATCCAGCTATACAGGCGCCTCGATTCTCGCGAAACATTAAAGATAAAAGATCCGTTGGAAGTTGACGTCATGAAAGTTTTTTGCATTTTCAAGAGGTGACGTCACGACGGGTTACAAGAAAATTTCAGCGAAGATAAGAAGATGGATTTTTTATTGAAGATTGACAAAGAACAAAGTTCAAAGTCAACCTGGGGCCTAATGTTGGGGATATTACTATCAGTTATGACCCGCCCAGGAGGGGCCGGGTCAGCCCCAATGGCGGGTTAGACAAGAAGCCCAGTAAGTATTCAAGATTATAGTTTATTAAGTTTTATAAAAGGCCCAAAGGCCTGAAGGCGGTTTAAGGTCCGATATTGTGAACCGCCGTATGTAGGGAAAGACTTGTAAAGAAAGGCATGTAAAGGAAGTCACCGAGCCGGACACGATTATGAGCCGGCCGGGACCCTGTAAGCCACCAGGCGTCAACCCGTGTATATAAGGGGACGACCCGGTGGCGGCTTAGGGAAAGAAATAACAAGTCGAGAACCAAGCCGGCGAATTGAGCCTCATGGTGATCAAAACCCCAGCAATACCAATCCGAACTAGACGTAGGCTTTTACCTTCATCGTAAGGGGCCGAACTAGTATAAAACTCTCTCGTGTCCTTTGTCCCGATTAACCCCTTTAAGCTTCCTAGTGCGATGGCCCTACGACTAAGTCCTTGCTCTAGGACATCTGCCGTGACAATTCCACGACACCCTATGTTATGACTATTACATGATGAACCACATCCGGCATAATTCTCCATCACCGATCCAATGCCTATGAGCTTTTCACATATTGTTCTTTGCTTATTTACTTTTTCGTTGCTATTGTTATCATCACTATGAAACACCAAAAATATTACTTTTGCTACTGTTACCTTTTACCACCGTCGCCACTACTATCATATTACTTTGCTACTAAACACTTTGCTGCAGATATTAAGTTTCTAGTTGTGGTTGAATTGATAACTCAGCTGCTAATACTTCAGAATATTCTTTGGCTCCCCTTGTGTCGAATCAATAAATTTGGGTTGAATACTCTACCCTCGAAAATTGTTGCGATCCCCTATACTTGTGGGTTATCAATGACTTTATGGTTAAACAAGAAAACTTCAATGCTTATGTTGGTAGACAATTGAAACACAATGCTGATATGCTTGAACACTTGCGTGATTATATGGCTAATGTTAAAGGTGAACTTAAACTTATTAGTAAACATGCTTCTATGGTTACCACTCAAGTATAACAAGTGCTGAAAGCTCAGAATGATTTGCTCAATGAATTAAATAATAAGAAGAATGATAATGCTGTTAGAGTTATGACTAGAGGTGGTAAAATGACTCAGGAACCTTTGTAGCCTGAGGGCCATCCTAAAAGAATTGAGCAAGATTCTCAGAGAACTAATGTTGATGCACCTAGTCCTTCCAAGAGGAAGAAAAAGAAAAATGATAGGACTTTGCGTGCTTCTAGTGGACCTTTTATTGACACACCTGAGAATCCCAATGATATTTCTGATGCTGAAACACAATCTGGTAATGAACATGAACCTAGTGATAATGTTAATGATGATGTTCATGTTGATGCTCAACCTAGCAATGATAATGATGTAGAGATTGAACCTGCTGTTGATCTTGATAACCCACAATCAAAGAATCAACGTTATGATAAGAGAGACTTTCTTGCTAGGAAGCACAGCAAAGAAAGAAAACCATGGGTTCAGAAACCCATGCCTTTTCCTCCTAAACCATTCAAGAAAAAGGATGATGAGGATTTTGAGCACTTTCTGAAATGATTAGACCTATCTTTTTGCGTATGCGTTTGACTGATATGCTTAAAATGAACCCTTATGCTAAATATATGAAGGAAATTGTTACTAATAAAAGAAAGATACCGGAAGCTGAAATTTCCACCATGATTGCTAATTATACTTTTAAAGGTGGAATACCAAAGAAACTAGGCGATCCAGGAGTACCAACTATACCATGCTCCATTAAATGAAACTATGTTAAAACTGCTTTATGTGATCTTGGAGCCGGTGTTAGTGTTATGCCTCTCTCTTTATATTGTAGACTTGATTTGAATAAGTTGACACCTACTAAAATATCTTTGCAAATGGCTGATAAATCAACTGCTATACCTGTCGGTATTTGTGAGGATGTGCATGTTGTGGTTGCAAATGTTACTATTTTAACAGACTTTTTTATTCTTGATATTCCCGAGGACGATAGTATGTCCGTTATTCTTGGATAACCCTTCTTGAATACTGTAGGAGCTGTTATTGATTGCACCAAAGGCAATGTCACTTTTCATGTTAATGGTAATGAGCATACGGTACATTTTCCAAGGAAACAACCTCAAGTCCACAATATCAATTCTATTGGAAATTTTTTAACAATTACTATTGGAGGTTTTGAATTTCCTCTTCCTACTGTCAAGAAGAAATATGATATTCTTATTGTTGGGGACATGCATATCCCCGTTGAGGTAACCTAGTGTTATTCAAAATTTCTTCAGTTTCACGTTATTCGGAATGAGTTTGTTAACAAGACCTGATCAACCTTGTTAGTAGATTCTTTTTGATGAGAATGAGATGGATGAAGGTAGAAAACACAACCTTCTGTACCCTCCTTTTACTTTTTGTTATTTATATTAAATAAAGCAAAAATAGTATTTTTTTTCTGTCTGTTTTCTGAATTATCCATGCAATAAAAAATACCCCAAAAATAAAAGTTCTCCAAATGCCGTGAAATTTAAATATGATTTTTTCTAGAATATTTGAGAATATCTGGAACTGAGAACACAGCAGGGGGAGCAGCCACGTGCCCACGAGGGTGAGGGCGCGCCCACCCCCTGGGCGGCCCCCTGCCTCATGGACCCCACGTGGGTCCCCTCCACTTATTCCAGCCACCACACACTCCTGCTTCCTCCCAAAAAAATCACTAACCAGCTCAAACCCGAGTTCTTGCTCATCTTGCTGCCATTTTCGATCTCCTTGCTCAAAGCTCCTCTCACAAAACTGCTTTGGGGGATTATTCTTTGGTATGTGACTCCTCCAATGGTCCAATTAGTTTTTGTTCTAGTGCTTTATTCATTGCAAATTTTTGCTGCTTAGGTGACCTTATTCTTGAGCTTGCATGTCAAATTTATGTGGCCAAAAGTAGTTTTAATGCATGATATATCCTCTAGGCACTTGTAGGAGTAGTTGCTATCAATTTTGTTGAGTTTGGTTCACTTTTATTTTAAGTTACTAAAAATTTCAGAAAATTTCAGAAAAAGATGAAGAGATTTTTGAGGGGCTCATCGAGCCGAAGCTCGGAGGATAAGCAAAGTGAAGAGAACAAGAAGCCCAAGTATAATCTCCCTCGTACAGCGGAGGTTCGGCCACGTGAATGGCCTTGTGATGAGTTCTTGAAAGAGGCCTGGATTTCTGAAGATTTTTATTATTTGGCTAAGAATGGAGGCCTCACCGCCTTCCTCCACGACCAGCGCAAACAATATCTCTTACTCACCAATATCTTTGTGCAAAACTTTCATTCCCATGCTAGAAGCTCGCCACCTTCGGTGGAATTTTATTTATATGATGAGCATAAGGAAATGTCACTTCCTGATTTTTGTCGGATTTGTTTGATACCTTTTGAAGGAAGCATAGAATCACTAGCATACATTTTTCTGTGGGGGAAACGAGGAAAGTTTCCGATGCAAGAATCACTAGCATACATTTTCCTGTTCTACGTTACTTTGCAATATTTGCTAGTAGATGCTTAATTGGTCGCGGGAACTGTTGGTACCTTAGTGCTCCTGATATTGTTATTTTGCACCATGCCTTGTTTCAAGATACTACTTTCAGTTTAGGCGCTATTGTTGCTAAACTCTGAACCATACTAAGGGCCCCGTCCTTGGAGGCATTTTTGCCTCGCGCCTAGCTGCACACTTTAACATACTTATCAGGCATTATGAGAAAGAGGAAAAGTTGCTGCCTAATATTTTTCTAGATTATAAGATCATGGTAGCACATGATTTGATTATTGAGAATAAGAAGAAGATGCTTAACTATAGACTGATTTTTGGTAAGAATAACCTTGAGACTATTACCTTGCCTGCTCCCTCTTTGTTTAACATATTTTCAGGCAAGTAGCTTGTTTTACCGGAGGACGTTTATGCATACTAGAGTGTGACACCAGCTCCAGAGCCCGAGCCGGAACCACCCCAGGACCCTTAGCGACAGTCAGTTTATCAGTGGAATCCTGAGGAGATTGCCAACCAGTGGCACCCAGAGGACACTCATCCTTACACCGGAGAGGGCCACTTTGATCCATGGGCATAGACCAACTTAGGCCAAAAGCTTAAGCTTGGGGGAGTACGTATTTCTCACCGACATTACATTCATGTTCACACACTCATGCCAATTGTCGGTGCTCATACTTTTTCATTGTATCATCCATGCTAGTGTATTTCCTTTTTAAGCTTTCTTCTTGTGTGTTTGAAAAACCTTAAGAAAAACAAAACAAAAATTAGTTGTAGCTTTTAGTTAGTTTACTTTCCATGCCTGTAGTAGTAGTAATTAAAAAGAAAACCCAAAAAGATTTCTCGTTCTTGTTTTGCTTGTTGGGAGCTTTCCCCGTGTAAATAGTCGTATTTCTTTTCTTTCCTTTGGGGGTTGAGAGGAGAAGACCATGATGAAAATGTTTAGTGGCTCTCATTTGCATTATTGCTGGTCTAACAAAGAGCCCATGTTACCTTGTCTTCTCTCTTGAATTGAATGCTTGCAGATTCCAGCTTAGTCCAATGCACGTCCACTATTATTATTATCGACACTATTCGGTCATGCAAGTGAAAGGCAGTAATGATGATTATATGATGAACTTATTGAGATGAGAAAAGCTGGTATGAACTCGACCTCTCTTCTTTTTGTAAATATGATTAGTTCATCGTTCCGGATTCAACCTATTATGAAAGAAACATATTTGCAATGACAATTAGAGATTGTAGTTGCTTATGACATGCTTAATTAGCTAGGAGTTTATAATGGTTTACCTTGTGTCGGTGTCAAAACCGCCGGATCTCGGGTAGGGGGTCCCGAACTGTGCGTCTAAAGCAGATGGTAACAGGAGGCAGGGGACATGATGTTTTACCCAGGTTCGGGCCCTCTTGATGGAGGTAGAACCCTACGTCCTGCTTGATTTATTATTGATGATGTGAGTATTACGAGAGTTGATCTACCACGAGATCGGAGAGGCTAAACCCTAGAAGCTAGCCTATGGTATGATTGTATGTTGTCCTACGGACTAAAACCCTTCGGTTTATATAGACACCGGAGGGGGCTAGGGTTACACAAGGTCGGTTACAAAGGAGGAGATATACATATCCGTATGGCCTAGCTTGCCTTCCACGCCAAGTAGAGTCCCATCCGGACACGAGACGAAGTCTTCAATCTTGTATCTTCATAGTTCAACAGTCCGGCCAAAGGATATAATCCGGCTGTCCGGATACCCCCTAATCCAGGACTCCCTCAGTAGCCCCCGAACCAGGCTTCAATGACGATGAGTCCGGCGAGCAGTGTTGTCTTCGACACTGCAAGGCGGGTTCTTCTCCACATTTCGAACGTTTGTAAAGCACTGTCCGGTCCCATAAATGTTTGGACCTCTTGGCTTCTGTGCCCAATAAGGGCTATCTCCCACGGGTCGAATGAATACGAGGCCCCAGGGCATTTTTACATTTACCCCCTAGCCAGATAAATAAATTGTCTATTAAAGGGATGGGGATTCTTAGATCCGATCCATACCATCCTCCCCCAGCGAGAATCCATCAGAGTGCGTTTCGGAAAGATCCATTCCAGCATGGCCGACCTCCGCAACTCCTCCTCCCGCCCCCGTAGCCCTAAGCCCGGTGATTGGGAGAGGTGTTCAGTCCCGCATAGTGGATTAGTCGAACTGCAGACTAAGGGATTTCTCCCTGCAGTGTATATGGTGCCCGTTCGAGCCGGGTTTGTCACCTACAATGGCGGGGAGCAAGCGGAGAGCTTTCCCCGTCCCTCTATGGGGGAGCGGGTCTGCCTTGTGCCTTATTTATTAGGGCCATTTGCATTTCTGTCCCTAACTCGAACCACCTAATCAGATATACCCCTAATTCGAAAGCCTGCTCAAATTTGCCTCTCCGCCGTTAGGTGCCCTTATAGAAATGCCCTTATGCGCCGTTACCGTCCAGTCAAACAGCTTTGCCCGTCCTGAAAAAAATAGCAAAACAAATCTAAAAAATCTAAAATTTTGTGAGATCGAAGATACTCATGTGCCCAAGGTGTGTGTAAGTTTTCGTGCTATTTGGACATTCCAGGAGCTCGTGGTGAGGAAAAACAGTTAATCTGCATGCTTGTGAACAATAAATTTGAAATAAAATAGCAAGAAAATTTTAAAAAATATGAATTTTTTTGGCATTAAAGTGGCTTGGGTGCACAAGGTGCTTGCAAGTTTTTGTGATCAAATGACATGCGAGGAGCTCTAGCAAGAAAAAACAAAATAGTCCTTTTTTCCCAAGGTTTTTCCCGAGCCAAATTTTGTTTTTTTTCTCCACAAGCCCCTCCAATGTCCAAACACAACAAAAATCTGCACGCAGCTTGCAGACTCGCGCCTCTTTGATGCCAAAATATTTCATATTTTTTGAATTTTCTTGCTATTTTTTTGAATTTACTGTTCACAGGCTTACATATTTATTGTTTTTCCTCTGACATGAGCTCCTGGAATGTACAAACAGCACGAAACTTTTCATGCACCTTGCAAACCTAGGTATCTTTGATCCCACAAATTTTCAGATTTTTTAGAATTTTTTTGCTATTTTTTTCAGGACGGTCAATGCCCTTTGACCGGCTTTGACCTGCCTTGACCGGATGGTAACGGCACAGAAGGGTATTTCTGTAAGTGCACCTAACGGCGGAGGGGCAAATTTGAGCAGGCTTTGAAATTAGGGGTAAATCTAAGAGTGGGCGCAAATTAGGGGCATAGATGTAAATGTCCCTATTTATTAAGGGGACTCGGATTTCCAATTCATCCGTTCCTCCGCGGGCTCCTAGAGTTCTACGGCCTCCAATTACACAATTTCACCCCTGCCTCCATTCTACATATCGTCGGCTATGTTGCTCTCTGCGAGTTGTTCCTGGGCTGCGAGGCTCACTTTGAGCTGTGGAAAATGCTATTTTGCCTCGTCCCTCGCACACAGAGGGGGTCACTTTATCAAGTGGGCAGAGCCGAAATATGGCGCATCGCCGGTACCGGATAGCTGTCTGGTACCCCGAAGAAGTCATCTGAAGACTCGCCTTCAGAATGGTTTTATATGGAGGACATTCCCCTTCCGGACCCTGTTCGGCGGGGTCCTCCTGAGTTCAGCAATGCTCCTCTGAAGAAACGCCGAAGTTGGCGCCCATGGAGCCCCCTCGTGGAAGACAATGGAGAAGTCCTCTATCTGATGAACCAGATTAAAGCACTGGCTTAATCAGGATTGACAGTAATCGAAGTTATGTCGATTTGCATAATGCGGGGAGTGCAACCACTTCAATATCGTGGGCACCCCTTGTGGTGTTTTAACGGGGCGGATGATGCCACCCGCTGCGGGCGTAAGGGTCCGGACAATGCTGCCGCTTTAGCAAAATTCTGTCCGAATTGTTCAAGGGAGAGGAAGAGTTGTTCATCCGCATCAAGCCACGGGATGGATTCTCCATGTACAATCCTCCAAGCTGGGTAAGTTATATCTCCCTACTCCCATTTTTCCCGCATTCTTTGTCGTAAGTATTCACCTTGCCACTTTGCGGTAGGAACTGCGAAAAGCCATAAAGGAGGTCAGCAGCCCTTCTCCACAACCAGAGGACCCTGACCGAGCCCTCGACTCCGGACTTGAAGAAGATCCGGTTATATTCGTGGAGCTGATAGACCGGCAGTTCTATCAGTTAAGCTGCAATGATGCCATGGTGGCCATTACGGCCGACTATCCCAGACTGCTTCCTGCATCGCACGTAAGAAAAACCAAAAATCCCAACTCCAAAAACTAGGATCCCCTTTTAGACACTTCACCTACCATATACATATGGCATTTTTACAAGGAAGGCATTCGGGACGCCCTACCGAACCCGCAGCAACTCGCCAACAAGAGGCACCGAGGCCGGGTAGGCCAAAAAGGAAGGCGGTCAGGACGGAGACGCTGGTGCAAAGGTATAACAAAAACCCTGCTTCGTGGTTGTCGTCTTTCTCGAAATGTAATGACGCCCGTGCTTCTTTAACAGAAAAAACGCTCGCCAGAATATGTCCGGCGATGTTGCTAATCACGCTTCCACCAGTCGGGCGCCAGGACCGGACATAGAGGCGGAAGCCGATATGGGGCGAGCGCCGGATAATCCCCATACAGAGGATGCAGATAGATTATCCGTTACAAAATCAAAAGTGGAAAGCACCATGAATCATAGTCGCCGTCGGGCCGTACTCCGTGACGCTTGTTTCTCACCAGAGGCATTTGATGCCTTCAATTCTGGAGAGGCGTACCTCCGTGCTGCTCAAGATGGTCTAGCCAGAGCCACGGATTAGTATGTAAAGGATGTACGGGTAAGTAAATCTGACGATTTATATGTATCAGTAGCCCCTGACACTTGAAATAGTTAGCAGAACTGACTTAAGGATCATCTTTATTGTGCAGGTTCTTACCGAGAAGAATACCAAGCTGTCACAGGAGCTGGAGGAATGCAAGACCCAACTGCGGGCCGCTGTTGCCGCATTGCAGGAACCGAAAAAGTCTTCTGCTGGTAACATTTACTTTAAAGAATGATGGTTACCGTATAGTATGCGGCGTGGCTGCAGATCTACCAATAGATGTTGCAGATGAATCCGGAGAAAATCCGGAGGATCAGCATGTCGTGCGACAGCTAAGGCTGGCAAATGCGTGCTGACTGAGGTTAGGTGGGAGAAAAACAATCTCCAAGACACCAATATCAAGCTGAGTGTGGAACTAAAAGACGTTCGAGCCCAGCTTGCAGACTCCGAGAAGGAGAATAAGCGGCCTCGACGCAGCATTTTCAGTAAGTGCTTGAACGAATCCTTTTGAAGGAGTTCGGCGAAGAAGCCGACTAACAATGTTATGTCTGTAGGTATGCTGACGGGTCGTCCCGTGGAGGAAATGCCCGGGTCTGCGGGTGATCTTCTATCCGAGCTCTCACATCTACACGAACAAGTTCGGCAGGTGATGCAAGGTGTTGCCCAGGCCTTGTGGCCATCCGTCTCCCTGCCAAAAGGCGTTGCAGAGCTTACGGAGAAGCTCAAGGGAGCACAGTGGCGCTCACTATTATGGAAGATATCGGCCTGCCGACAAGGTGCCAGAGAAGCCTAGGCCATGGTGAAGACACGGTATACCAAGGCTGACCCAAATCACATGGCCGAGGTCGGACCTGTGGGGCCCAACAGAAAAGAGAACCCCGTTAGCTTAGTTTATGGGCAAGTAGAATTAGCCGCAAAGTATTCCCAACAGGATTGTAGGCTAGACCGCCTGTTGGATGGTATAGAAGAGGAATTTAGTCAGTCTGCATGACTATGTAATTAAAGTGACATGTATAATGCCTTCTAGCCGGATTGTAGATCATTTGTCATGGCGGACCTTTTCGCTTCAACCTCAGGACCCGATAGTCCGGAGTGTATCCGAATACCCGCTCAGTTATATAAGAACCGGGGTATGCGTGGAGACCAGGCGTAGGGGTCATTAGTGCTTGAACAGACAAGTGCCCAACTAGTTATGTTATATTACATGGGTAGTAAGAAACATCTTCCAAGGAGAATAGTTCCATTAAGGGTTCCTTTCCCTGGGTAAGCATGCCCTAAAGTGCATGTCCGGACTGCGATAGGAAATGCAGGAAAAACATTTGGAGGCAGATATGGAAAATAAATAAAAATCATATTTTGTTCACCGACCAAATATTCCCTTAAGAACGCTAGCTTTCGGCTTCACCCAGTTTGAGGTACACATCTGGCTGACCCGGCAGTAACAATCGCAGAGGTGCTCGCCTTATGCCCTAGCCGAATTAACGGGAACTTAGGGCATAAATACAAGAGCCAGGCAACCCAGCTTGGCCAAAACTTAAGTCATATCGATGCATATAATGGAGAAAAAAGGTACATGCAGAAGTATAACACATGTTCGGGGCACGAGGCTCAGATAAATAAATAAGCTTCTCTGGAAGAAGCCCCCAGGTATGATGAGCGCGGCTAGCGCATCTATAATGTGCAAGCGAGGCACAAGTTGGCCTTTGAAGTCCTAAAGAAGGAATAAAAGAAAGAGAGAAAGAAAAACAAGGCAGAAAATGTATATGCAAAAAATGGACAGAGGAAGGAGACAAACATAGAGTGCGGCGCTAGGCGTAGAACCTTCGGATCCTGGCCGCGTTCCATGGGTTCGGCTCGAGTCGATTAGTCGATGCATCCCGCAGTCAGTACGCTCCACCAGTCAGCACTTGGTCAATAATGAAGGGACCTTCCCATTTAGGCTCGAGCTTGTTCTTTTTCTTATCCGGCAGGCGTAGAACTAGTTCGCCAACGTTATAAGTTTTGGCCCGTACTTCTTTGCTTTGGTATCTGCGAGCCTGTTGCTGATAAAATGTGGAACGGGCTTTTGCTACATCACGCTCCTCCTCCAGGGTGTCCAGACTATCCTTCTGATCGAGCTCGGCTTCTCTTTCTTCATACATGCGCACTCGAGGTGAGTCATGAATTATGTCACAGGGCAAGACTGCCTCTGCGCCGTACACTATAAAGAAGGGTGTATATCCGGTACTACTGTCACATCCCTAGTTCTAGTATGACCTAGACCAGCTAGTCATTTGTGCATCATGTTTAAATTCCATTTAAATTTGAAATGGGGATTTGTGAAACCCTCAGAACGATTTCTGGAAATGACCCAGATAAAAATTGCTCCAAAAGGTCCAAGAAAATGTTCATGTTGCTCTCTGAAGATATTGGACAGATATAAAAATTGAACCAATATTTTATGGAGCTCATAAGTATTTATTTTGGGCATTTGGAATTAATACAGTAATTATTTGCTTTGGATATATATTTGTTATATAATCTATATGTGTCCAATAATTCTGAATTTTGGTGAGGGGCTTTGGAATAATCCCTTAGGCCCCTGCAAAAATTGTCAGAAGAAAATAAAATGATTTAGTATTTTATTATATCAGAAAAAAATGTCAGAAAATAGAAAAGAAAACAAAAGTGGAAAACCGCTTACCTGCACTTACCCCCTTGTGCAGCCTGTCACTTTGTAGTCTGGCCTGGCCCAGTGGCCAACAGGCCGGCCCAGCCGACTGGCACTGCCAGTCGTCCCCTTCCTCGCGCCAGGAGGACAGGGGCACGCGCTCGCCGCCCGCGTGCATGGGTGGCACGCCACCAGCCTGCCCGCGTGCCCTCCCCCTTGACGCTCTGGCATCCCTGGACGACGCCACATGCTGCCCCGTACCCCTTTCGCTCTCCCTCCTCCCCTAGATCGCTCTCTCTCCCCACGACCGAAACGCTGCCGTCGCCGCGGTGCGCCATTGCCGCGCCCAGAACCACTGACTCGCCTCCTCTCCATGCCCATGAGCTCCGTCTGCTCGCGCTGAAGCTCTTCACTGAGCCACGCATCGCCGGAAGCCCCACAACGGCTTCACCAACCTCGTCTTCAACCTCGGCCATCCGAGAACGCCACGACCGTGCGGCCGCTCCAACACCTCCCCCGAGCCGCTGAGCATGCCCGACGAATCGCCGTGAGCTCTTCTACCGAACCCCCCTTCTCCCCCTTGCTAACGCGCGCTCTAGCACCGTTTCCCCGCCACGGCTGTAGCTCCTCGCCGCCGTCCATGTCGCCGCCGTCGTTTTGGCCCGCCTCCGCCCAAACCGAGCACCCCATCGTGCTCCTGGTGCCACGAGGGTGCCGCAGAGCCCCTCAGGTGGCCTCCCCGTGCCCCGCAGCCTGATTCCGCTCGAAGCCGAACTCCGGCCGCCGCCCCGAGCTTCGCTCCGGCGAGCTCCGGCCGCCCTCGCCTCTCCCACTTGCTCCAATTGGTGCGGACGAGCGCGGGCTATGCCCCGGTGGTTTCCGCCGTCCTTTTGGTCGCCGGAACGGTGATCCCGAGCCCTCCGCCGCGTTCGGCCTCGCCGGCGGCTAAATGCCGGTGGGGTTGACCTGGTCTAACCCCCCGAGTTGACCTGGTGTTTGACCGCCCAGGGTCAATGACATGTGGGGCCCGGCTCTGCTAATTTTAGTTTAGGATTAGTTTAAAAATTAATTAACTCTGTTAATTAACTATGGCACTGACATGTGGCCCCCACACGTCAGATTTGACCTGGACAGCCACGTTGACTCGCTGACGTAGTGATCACGTCATGCTGACGCAGTTATTCTTTTTCTGGAATTATTTTAAAACAGGAAATTCCAAAAAATGTTCAAAACTTCAAAAATTCATATAAATTCAACCATAGCTCAGATTGAAATAATTTATATATGAAAAATTATCAGAAAAATGCAATCTATCCATCTGTACCAGTTTCATGCGTGAAAAACCAAGTTATACCTGCTGTATAAGTGAAACACTAAAATGGCTAATATAAAGAGCTTATTTTGGAGATGCATTTGAATCTTTGGTTCAAATGGACTTCATGCAAATGAATGCTAGTTGCATTAGCTCAAATAACACCACATCTTCATGCCATCTTCATGCATCATATTATTGCATATGATTGTGTTTTGATTGCCGACACCGTTCCTTCTCGATAGGTCCTGCTCCGGAGACCGATCCAGAGTACCTGTCTAAGGAGCAGTGCCCCCTTGTTGATCTACCAGGCAAGCAAACCCCCTTGTTCATTCCGATACAATCCCACTCTCTCGCTCCTGCTCTCTTTTATTGCATTAGGACAACAATGATTCAGCTGCTACTTTATGCTGCGGTAGTTGAACCCATTCCTCTGCATGACCTGTCATTGCCACAGTAAATAGTTGAAACCCACTAGCACGTGTAGGAGTTGATTGAGCCATGTGGTGTTCCTACCATGCCATGCCTGCTATTGCTTAGAGTTGTGTCAGGTCTGATTCATTGTGAGTGGATTGGAGTGTTATGTTATGTTCTGATGCTGAGAGTTAAGCGTGTGAACACGATTTCGTAAAAGGTAGTGGTGAGAGGCCATGTAGCAGTACATGGTGGGTTGTCTCATTGGGACCGTCCTTAAGAATTGAGTTCTGTGTAAGTTGTCCAATGACTAGCTACTACCACACATTGGGCTCCGGGCGCTCCAAGCTCTCTCGACTTATGAACCAACTTGATCTCTGTCCAGGACTCGCAACTAGTTTCTGGTGTTTGTAGGTAGTGCTATTTTTCTACCGAGTGGCACCCGGCAGGGTGGGCTCGGGACAGACTAGGCACAGGTGGCACGGTGTACCAAGTGGCACCCGGATGGTGGGCTTGGGAACCCTACTCACATAGTATGGGGCCATGAGTGACACCCCGTCCGGATCTCCTTGCGGATGGAACCCGAATAGGAGATAAACCTGGGCTAGAGTCTTGTGTGGTTAGTCAGGTCGTGGCCAACACCCTCGCCAGGCTTCCACTTGAAGGTTGCCGAGATACATGACGTGTACATGGTGATAAGTGGTGAGAGTGTGTGTGAAGAAGTACACCCCTGCAGGGTTATCATGATCTATTCGAATAGCCGTGTCCTCGGTTATGGACTTCTTGGATGCTTACGTGGTACATAGACAACTTTAAGTGGATACTCTAAAATGCTCAAGACAAGTGCGAGTGCTACGGATGGCCTTCTTGTAAGGAGACGAGGATGAATCCATAGTAGTGTATTGATGTGGTGATTAGTGGACTCGTGTGCGCTGCCTCATCTCAAAGAAGTTTCTCGTTGTCGTAGAATAGGATAGCCACTGAGTCAAAGCTGGCTTGCTGCAACTAAACCCCACATTACCTTCTTGATACAAATGCATGTATGATAGGATTTGAAGTAAGTCTTGCTGAGTACCTTTGTACTCACGTTTGCTTTATTTATGTTTTGCAGGTGAGACATCTGTCTCACTATTAGTACTGCTTCGACTTCGACGAGTAGCTTGTTACCTCAGATCTTGTACCCTTGGGAGGGACTTGTAGATAGTCAGGCTTCCCAGCCTTTTTATTTTGTAGTTGTCTATACTCAGACATGTAATGCTTCCGTTGCTTGTATGCTCTGAATGATGGGTCATGTGACCCCTGTTTGTATTTAATGCTATGTGGCTCTTCTGGGCATTTATCTATATGAGTTTGCGTTATGTTGTGATGCCAGGTTGTACAGCACATACTTGCATGTTATGCGTACGTGTGACGTGTATTGCTATGTGTAGGATCCGACAATCTAGTTGTTTATCCTTGGCAGCCTCTCTTATGGGGAAATGTAGTCTAGTGCTTCCTTGAGCCATAGTAGTCCGCTACAGCCCGGTTCACCGGAGTCCTGCTAGCCCAGCACTACTGCTCAGGACACTTGACTGGCCGGCATGTGTTTCACTTTGTTCCTGTGTCTGTCCCTTCGGGGAAATGTCACGCGGTGACATCCAGAGTCCTGCCTAGCCTGCTACAGCACGGGTTCTCCGGAGTCCTGTTAGCCCAGTGCTACAGCCCGGATTCACACGCTGCTGACCGACATGCTCAATGTGAATCATGTATGCCTGTCCCCATAGGTTAGTGCCGCTTTGGGTTCACGATTAGCCATGTTGGCCGGGGTTCTCTGCCATATGGATGCTAGCGACACAATCATATACGTGAGCCAAAAGGCGCAAACGGTCCCGGGCCAGGGTAAGGCGACACCCATGGGGATACTGTGCGTGAGGCCGCAAAGTGATATGAGGTGTTACCGGCTAGATCAATGTGACTTGGAATTGGGGTCCCGACAACTACGATTCGGCGTGGTCCGCAGCCCCCAGAGTACGGAGTCGAGCTCCTCTACCCAGTGCGTGTTAAACTCCGTTAAGGAACGCACTAATCTGGGTTTAATGCCGCTCATTATAAGACCGTTTGCTCGCTCAACTTGGCCGTTGGTTTGTGGGTGATAGACTGAAGCATAATCGACCTTGATGCCCATTTTGCTGCACCAGAGTTTTACCTCATCGGCAGTGAAGTTTGTGCCGTTGTTAGTGATGATGCTGTGGGGGACGCCATAACGGTGTACGACCCCGGATATGAAGTCTATCACCGGTCCGAATTCAGTTGTTTTAACAGGTTTGGCCCCTATCCATTTGGTGAATTTATCCACCATGACCAGTAAGTATTTTTTCTTGTGGGTTCCCCCTTTAAGGGGTCCAACCATGTCAAGCCCCCAGACCACGAAGGGCCACGTAATGGGGATTGTTTGGAGGGCGGTGGGTGGCATGTGGCTTTGATTTGCAAAGAGCTGGCAACCGGCGCAACGTTGGACCAAATCCTGTGCATCTGCCTGGGCCGTTGGCCAATAGAATCCTATACGAAAGGCCTTGCTTACAAGAGCCTGGGCTGCGGCGTGGTGACCGCCGAGTCCGGCGTGAATTTCTGCCAAAAGGTTCCGCCCTTCCTCTTTGGACATGCACCTTTGAAGGACTCCGGTAGTGCTTTTTTTATACAATTCTCTCTCATGGACCCTGTAGGCCTTAGATCGCTGCACTATGCAGCGTGCCTCATTTTGGTCCTCTGGAAGTTCCGGCCTAGTTAGGTAGGCCAGGAATGGTTATGTCCATGGGGCTATTATGGCCGTCATTACGTGGGCTGAAGGTGTTATTTCTGTGGCGGAGCCTCCGATTGTGTTAGAGTGTTCGGTATCGGGTATTTTGGCCGGGTCCGGACTATTCTTACCGGTGTCCCCTTCCCATACTACGGATGGCTTGAACAGCCTCTCCAAAAATATGTTGGGGGGATCGCATCGCGTTTTGCGCCAATGCGGCTGAGGATATCCGCCGCCTGATTGTTTTCTCGAGCCACATGGTGAAATTCGAGCACCTCGAACCGAGCTGACATTTTTAGGACGGCGTTTCGATAGGCCGCCATTTTCGGATCCTTGGCGTCAAAGTCTCCATTTATTTGGGATATTGCAAGGTTTGAATTCCCACGCACGTCCAGGCGTTGAATGCCCATGGAGACTGCCATCCGAAGACCATGCAACAGAGCTTCGTATTCGGCTGCATTATTGGAGTCTGTATACAATATTTGTAGTACGTACTGAACGGTATCTCTAGTTGGGGACGTCAGGACGACGCCAGCCCCTAGACCAGCCAGCATTTTAGAACCGTCGAAGTGCATGATCCAATTGGAGTATGCGCCGTACTCTTCAGGGAGTTCGGCCTTCGTCCATTCGGCGACAAAGTCGGCCAATACTTGCGACTTAATGGCTTGTCGAGGTTTTTATGTTATGTCGAACGGGAGGAGCTCAATGGCCCATTCGGTAAACCGGCCCGTAGCATCGTGGTTGTTTATAATATCATTAAGTGGCAATTCTGAGGCTACTGTAATCGAACACTCTTGAAAGTAGTGTCGCAGCTTCCGGGATGCCATGAATACCGCATAGGCTATCTTTTGATAATGTGGGTACCGTGATTTGCATGGAGTGAGGACAGTGGATACATAGTATACCGGCTTTTGAAGAGGGAATTTATGTCCGTCCGCTTCTCATTCGACGACGAGCACTGCGCTTACAACTTGATGAGTTGCCACAATGTACAACAGCATTGGTTCGCTGATGTTTGGCGCGGCCAGGATTGGGTTGGTTGCCAAAATGGCCTTTATTTCTTCCAATCCGGTTGTGGCAGCGTCCATCCACTCGAAGTGTTCGGTGCGCCGAAGGAGGCGATAAAGGGGTAAAGCCTTTTCTCCTAAGCGGGAGATAAAGCGGCTTAGAGCCGCCACGCATCCAGTTAACTTCTAGATTTGTTTGAGGTCTATTGGGGTAGCCAACTGTGACAAAGCTCGGATTTTGGCCGGATTAGCTTCAATACCTCTATAGGAGACAATGAAACCCAGGAGCTTTCCGGCTGGTACGCCGAAAACGCATTTGTCCGGATTGAGTTGGATATCGTATGTTTGGAGGTTGTCGAATGTGAGCCTCAAGTCGTCTATCAAAGAGTCGACGTGTTTGGTTTTGACGACCACATCGTCTACGTACGCCTCTACTGTTTTGCCGATTTGTTTCTCCAGACATGTCTAAATCATGCGCTGATATGTTGTGCCGGCGTTTTTGAGCCCAAAAGGCATTGTGTTGAAACAGAAGGGACCGTATGGTGTGATGAAGGCCGTTGCGGCTTGGTCGGACTCCGCCATCTTGATTTGGTGGTAACCGGAGTATGCGTCGAGGAAACACAATGACTCGTGTCCTGCGGTAGCATCGATAATTTGATGGATGCGGGGGAGGGG
This sequence comes from Triticum dicoccoides, assembly GCF_002162155.2. Taxonomy (NCBI): domain Eukaryota; kingdom Viridiplantae; phylum Streptophyta; class Magnoliopsida; order Poales; family Poaceae; genus Triticum; species Triticum dicoccoides. The sequence goes on from NC_041392.1 coordinate 99,769,361, forward strand.
GGAGGGATCCTTTGGGCAAGCTTTATTGAGGTCCTTGAAATCTACACAAAGGCGCCAGGATTTACCCATCTTTGGTACCATCACCAGGTTTGCTAGCCAGTCCGGGTGTTTTATTTCTCTGATGAATCCAGCCTCCAATAACTTGGCTAGTTCCTCTCCCATGGCCTGTCTCTTAGGTTCGGAGAAACGCCGAAGAGCTTGCTTGACTGGCTTGAATCCTTTTAGAATATTGAGGCTATGCTCGGCCAGCCTGCATGGGATTCCTGGCATGTCTGAGGGATGCCAGGCGAATATGTCCCAATTCTCGCGCAGGAACTCTCGTAGTGCGGCGTCCACAGCGGGGTTTAACTGTGCCCCGATGGAGGCTGTTTTTGTAGGGTCCGTTGGGTGGACTTGGAATTTGACTATTTCATCCACTGGTTTAAAAGAGGTGGACTTGGATCTCTTATCGAGTATCACGTCGTCCCTGTCCACTGTGGAGCGTAGCGTGGTTAATTCCTCGGCCGAGAGGGCTTCAGATAATGCCTCGAGGGCCAGTGCGGTTGCTTTGTTTTCGGCGCGGAGTGTTGTGTCCGGATCACTGGCGAGGGTGATGATTCCGTTGGGCCCGTGCATTTTGAGCTTCATGTACCCATAATGGGGTACGGCTTGGAAGATCATGAACACCTCACATCCTAGAAGGGCGTGGTATCCACTGCTGAACGGGGCCACTTGAAATGTAATTTCTTCGGACCTATAGTTCTTTGGCGTACCGAATACCACATCTAGTGTGATTTTCCCAGTGCATCGTGCCTCCCAACTAGGTATGATTCCCTTGAAGGTTGTGCTACTTTGCTCAATGCGGTTCCAGTCTATTTCCATTTTTTGAAGAGTTTCCTCATAGATGAGGTTTAATCCGCTGGCGCCATCCATGAGTACTTTGGTGAGTCGAAAGCCGTCCACAATTGGACTGAGGACCAGTGCGGCTGGTGCTCGGGCTGTTCGGAATTTAGGTTCGTCACTGGCATTGAAGGTAATAGCTGTGTCACTCCATGAATTATTGCTGCTACGTGGCAGATTTCGGCCATGCTGCGGAGTGTTCGCTTGCGCCTGTTATTTGACGCGAAGGTCTCAAAGACTGTTAACACCGTATTGTTATCCACGGGATGGTGCTCTGTGGCATTTGGGATAAGAAGATCCTCACCACTTTTGGCCACCTGCCGGAGTATCCAACATGCTCTAAGGCTGTGCATTGGTATTGTATCCGTTGTACTATGAATTTTGCAGGGTCCGTTAAGCCATCCCTCCAGTACGGTTCCATGCCCTATAGAGGGTTTTTGTTTCTTGCAACTAGCTCGGGTGTCTTATGATAGTGCACCCTTTTACTTTGGACTAGGTGTATATTCGGAGCCGGATTATCCCAGAATTTCGTTTCGGTTTTCCAGGCGCTTTCCATCGCACAGTACTTTCGTACGATGGACGCCAAGTCAGTGAAGTGTGATATGTCACGGTGACTTAAGGCGTTAAGGATTCCCTTGTCCGTGCAATTATTGCAAAAAAGTGAGACTGCATCTTCCTCGCGACAGTCCTTAACCCTGTTCATCACAAGGAGGAATCTGGCCCAATAATGATGTACTGTTTCATGGGGCTCTTGCCTGATGTGGGAAAGATCGTTTATGTCTGGGTGGGTGGGTGGATTTGAGTCCGAACCCCTACCCAATCTGAGACCCAGGGGCTGAGGAGTTTCCAATCTTGGAAGTTCGGGTTCCGGAGTGTTGCCCGATAAGTCTGGCCTGCTGCCTGATTCTAGGTTCAGGGCTTGGGTGATGTCATCCCGTAAGCAGGTATCCGGCTCGGAGAGCTCAGGAATACGGACATAGTTAGTCCTCAAAATAGAGGAAGAGTTCCCGCATTGTTCCTCCACCACCGCAACGTGATGGGTGGCCGATGGAGAGTTAATCTCTCTTTGATCGGGTTTAAGCCCAATCCGATCATAGTCCATAATGACTCCCAAGGCGGCGATGCGATCCAAGACTTCGTTTAGGGAAGAGAGCTCCATTGGATCCATCTGCTCGGCGAATTCCGAGCCGACGTGGAGGCTGTTTTTGATGACCCGAGAAGTTATCGTCGGTGCAGCGGCCGAACAGGCAGTCATGACGAAACTGCCTAGCCGGAGAGGTTGGCCGACAACCAGAGCTCCCCCGGCGGTAATGTTGTTTTTAACAATGAGACGAGGCATCCTTCCTTACAACGACGTCACAGAGGAACTCTCAATGAAAGCACCAATGTCGGTGTCAAAACCGGCGGATATCGGGTAGGGGGTCCCGAACTGTGTGTCTAAGGCTGATGGTAACAGGAGGCAGGGTACACGATGTTTTACCTAGGTTCGGGCCCTCTTGATGGAGGTAAAACCCTACGTCCTGCTTGATTTATTCTTGATGATATGAGTATTACGAGAGTTGATCTACCACGAGATCGGAGAGGCTAAACCCTAGAAGCTAGCCTATGGTATGATTGTATGTTGTCCTACGGACTAAAACCCTCCGGTTTATATAGACACCGGAGGGGGCTAGTGTCGTGGAATTGTCACGGCAGATGTCCTAGTGTAAGGACTTAGTCGCGAGGCCAACACATCTATGTGGTAGCTTGAAGGGGTTGAGTGGAATCGAGAGACGCAACACACAAGACGAGGATTTAGACAGCTTCGGGCCCCGGGAAACATCATCCGGTAATAATCCTACATGCTGTTTGTGGCTAGGTCTCATTATGACTATGAGGAAGTCACCGTAAGCCGGCTCTCCTCTTGGTGTCTAGCCCTAGATATTGTTTCTCTTCCCTGTCCCTCTTTGGGGAGCCCTGCCCCTCCTTATATAACTTAGAGGGGCGGGTTACATGTGGAGTCCTAGTAGGACTAGGATTAGTCTATCTTCTCTTACAAGTTGATTACAAGTCCGTGTCTTGCTTCCTCGTAAAGGAGATATTCCTCATGCCTTTCCTCTTAAGCCGGCCTACCATAACATAGTCGGCCTTCTGGGCCTTGAGCCTCTTGGGCCCCCGGGTCTTGTCGCTCCTTTGTTCCGCTTGCCAGGTCACCCATAAGTCGCCAGGCTCGGGCGGGTCACTTAGTGAGTCGTCTAGTCAGGGCGGGTCATTAGTGAGTCGCCATGTCCGGCCGGGTTATACATCTGGCTGGGTCATACCGCGAGGTATATCCCCGACATTAGCCCCCACGTTTAATTTGGATTTATCCATGTTAAACTGATCTGCAACATAGACACAAGAACAAATTGATAGGTTGCACTCTGGGTTAAATATTCTTGTAAGCCGACACTTGATCATCCTTAAGTCCTTGTCATCTCCTCCTTCTGGAAAATCTGGGTCAATGGACCAACTTCGTAGTCAATTTGCTTGTAAAAGAAATATTGTAAATAAAGCATCCATTTGAGTCGGCCTTCAATGCTCTGAATTGACAAAAATATTGGTCTTCAAATATTCAACTTATATTCAGCCGACTTGAGATATAAAACTTGCCGGTTTATGATTACCAAAATTGCCGGGTTATAAATAGATGATGCCGAGTCATAATTGTCGCCGATGCTGGTTTATGATTTTTGCAGACACCGGGTCAATCTGATTTACTCAAACTGAAAATTTGAAGATATTTCTCCCTTATATCCATAATACATGTAGCCCCCAAGGGCCGGTTTAATCAACATGAATAAGCCGGGACTTATCACCATGGCTTTAAATGAAATCCAGTTGTGTAGCCCCCATGAGTCGGCTATAGTCATAGTAGTGTAGCCGGGTCATCCTAGAATTGTCTTAAGCAAAGAGCAATATGCATTAGCCCCCAAGTGTCGGGTCATTATGTAATAATGAGCAGGGACTTTGTAAATATGATGATGTAAATTTGAGCAGTAACGTGTAGCCCCAAGGGCCGTCTTAGTAAGATAATACTAAGCTGGGACTTTTCATTGAAAATAATATCATATGATGTAACCGCCATCCTGGGGCTTGAACCCACGTCCACAAGGTTAAGAGCTTTATGCTTTACCAACTGAGCAGTGGATCCTTCAATATATAATGGAATAAGGCTTGTGTATCTTGAATTTTAACAGGAGCAATTGGTATCCCCCAAGGGCCGGCTCATTACAATGGGATGAGTTGGGTCTTTAATAAGGCCAATAAAAATGACTTTGCATTAGCCCCCAAGTGTCATGGTGCATGCTTGCAGCGACATGAGACTTGCATATTTGATGTAACCTCAACTTGAATAATGTAGCCCCCAAGTGCCGGGTCGTAAGCCTGCAACGACTCGGGACTATTTCCTCCATTGTAAAATAAATCATGCCCATTGATAAAGATAATAGCTGTGGCGCTAAAGCGACTTTGAAAACCTCAATCATAATACTGGTTATTGATAATCATAATAGAAATCCAGCCATGTTGGCTATTCAAAATTTGAATAATATAATCCGGTATGAAAACCTCAATCATTCAATATCATCATTGAAATTCCAGCCATGTTTGCTATGTAAAGAATTCAAATACCTTATCTGTTGACAAGTAAATCCGGAGTTTAAATACCCGGCGGCTCTTGGCCGATGGCGATTCAATACGCCTTCATTGTAAACTAGAATTTTCATGACCCGGCGGCTTATAGCCTTTTAAGAAAAATCCAGAACGGATAACCATTTTGAAGCATCAACTTTGGTAATGAGCTTGAACTTAATCATTTACATGTCATATTTCTGCAAATCCTGCAGAGAGTTTAAACAACATATGCCCTGGCGACTTAGCGTCAAAACCAGGGCGGGTCATAATATCTCACAAATAACTACTGTGATATTGAATTTGTACTGTCGGCTTACATAACCTGTGCAGTAAGGGTGATAACCCAATCCTTAGAAGCCAATGCTTCCACATAGATGATGATTGTCATAAACTGGCGACTTATAGTCAAAAGTCAAGTCGGGTTAAGCATAAAACACTTATATATATTTGAGATATAATCCCAAAAAGGTCTCAAGTTAAGTAATTATGGCTGCAATAAACTTTACCAGAGATAGAATAAAACTTTTTGAGGCTTCTGTTCGGATACGATCAGTAAACCGTTCCAAAGGGTTTAAGCTAAGATTCGAATATGATCATATAGCCCCCAGTGGCTTTGGCGATGCTGATCAAGAGGCTATCGACAGCTATGTTCTCTTTGGTTCGAATACGACCTATGTTTGAACAGGAAGCCCCCAAATGACCTTGAGAGTTGTTTAACGACACTGATTCGAATACAATCCACGTCGATTCCCAAAGGGGTTGAGCTATGATTCGGATACGATCAAGAAGCCCCCAAGTAGGTTCGGCAATTTGCCAATCAAAATGGTATCGACAACTATGTTCTCTTTGGTTCAAATACGGCCTATGTTTGAACAGGAAGCCCCCAAGTGACTATATAAATTTTGGCATTGCGCCGATCAAGAGGGTATTGATAGCTATGCTCGATGAGCAGGAAGCCCCCAAGTGATCATAATAAGATAAGCTGTAAGGCAGGATATCCAAGTTTGAACCGCGCATCATGGCAGCAAGTTCTTTTGGCAACCTTTAATTTTTCTGAGAACTCGAACTTGTGAGAGATTTAAATCTTTTTGAATCTGGAACTTTAAACCGGATTTAAAAACTTCAAAACTTTGTGAAAGACAAATTTACCTTGAGCCGGATTTTGAACCGGATTTGATAGCTTCAAAGCTTTGTGGGAGAGAGATGTCTCTTGAGCTATATTTTAAACTGGAATCTTCATTTTGAGCCGGAAATTTTTCTGACGGCCTTTAAATATTCGCCAATAAAGAATAGCCTCCGGGGCCGGGTTATCTTCCCTTCAATGACCCAGAGTTCCTGAATTCATTGAAACCGGCTAATTTTGCCGAGCCATACCATTGTAGCCCCCGAGTCTCAAGATGACTCAAAGAGTTGGCTTGAGATACTCCATATTTGACCATAGCAGAAGGTGTATGTCATTGGCGTTGATAACGCGATGTGAATCCACAGAAGGTTGAGGTGACTGCGGCGGGTTATAAATGATCCCGTATGAGCCGTGTCAGCAACTCGGCCAATGGTTCCCTCCAACTGGTTGTTTGAAGCTTAATCAAACTGTAGTGGTGGCAATTTGTGTGCCTGCCCATTGAGGCATCTAGTGCAGATGGCGGTTGATAATATATGATAATTTCCCTCCAATTTGTTGGAAGAGAAAACCGGCTTCCCAAGCGGTGACTTGCTCATACTCAATAAACAGCTCATGCTGACAGGTGCGGCCCAGTGTGTTGATGTAGACCAGGCCGCGAGAGACGGACGGCAGAGATGACCGCAACATCAGTGGCGGCCCCGACAGATGAGTCGGTCGCGGCGTTGTAAGCCGGTGCGGATGGGGAAAATCTTTACCAGTGTTGTAAACCGGCAAGGACGGGTGCGTTAATCACGGGTGCGGTCCCGGTGAGTCGAAGTAGTCCGGGCCACAAGGGCGGTGTCTTACACATATTCTTTGATCCTTGTGGCACGGTCATATGCTAGCACATGACAGTAATTACGCAATTTATATATCCATGATTCGGCCATCGACTTTGCAATGACCAATTGTCCTGCATATAAAATGCAAAGACCAAAGTAATTGCTCTCTGACAAAAACAATATGTGCTAAAATTATACTTAGAGGGATATCACCTGATTCGTTGGAACAACAGATGAGTCGGCCGTGGCATTGTAAGCCAGTGCAGACGCGTGAACCGGTGCGGACGCGTGAGCCGCCATGAGGGCATATGGACGAGTCGTCCATGGCGTTTGTAAAGCGAGCGTGAGCGGCGAGTCAAACGTGATGTTGTTTAACCGGTGTAGATGCATGAATCGGCAACAGGTGCGGACGGATGTAATCCGAACATCGGGGCGGCGACTTGCACGTATATCCATCGAGCATCCTAGCATGGACAAACACCAATGCAAAAAGTGATGTTGATGCGCCCCCTTAGGCGACACCTTTTCGTAATTGTCCTACAAAAATATTACAAGACCAAGTAATTGTTCTTTGATAAAAAGAATATGTGTTACGAAAAATGAACTTTAGATGAATATCACCAGATTTGTTCGGATGACGGATTGCTCATAAGTAGTTTTCATATATAATTTTGCAATATGGCTGAGTTCCACTTTAACCCCAGAAAATATCCTGTCAGTCAACCAGCCTCCTGAGACTGGTCCGATGGACGCGCGGGGCCGCAGCAGAAAAATGACGCGAGCCTCGCTGGTCAACAGGTGGGCTCATCACGGGGGCAGCCCAGAGAGAACCAAGAGAGACGACCCGGTGATTTGACGCGGCTAGCTGGCTCGCAAGTGGAGGCGGATCCGGACTCGGACGTGGAGAGCCGCGGCGGCTCAGGGGCCACCGGCCCGATGGAAAATAGTCAAAACGAGTTTCACGCACAAACTTCTGGGTCATGGTTTGTTTCCTTTTTTGGATCAGGAACGTAATTGCTTTTGGTATTTTTGTCTTCTACCTTGTTTGATTCATCATATATAAGGCTAATCAATTTCCAAATAGTGCTTGATCCCTCATCTGATCCGATAACTCGATCAGAAATTTGCCCCTGTATGTATCTGCGATTTGCACCCATCAGATCCAATGAATCCTTGCTGAACCAAACGGAAACTCCCCCACTTTGGATCTAACGAACTTGATGTTGATGTGAATCTTCCACGCCGGTTTTAGTTGAACCGGAAAATTGCGAACTTCTCAAACCCTAGAAAAGATCCCTCCAAGAACTCAACACCACCGTGCGTCTGGCCCCATGGTGGGCGCCAACTGTCGTGGAATTGTCACGGCAGATGTCCTAGTGTAAGGACTTAGTCGCGAGGCCAATGCATCTATGTGGTAGCTTGAAGGGGTTGAGCGGAATCGAGAGACGCAACACACAAGACGAGGATTTAGATAGCTTCGGGCCCTGGGAAACATCATCCGGTAATAACCCTACATGTTGTTTGTGGCTAGGTCTCATTATGACTATGAGGAAGTCGCCGTAAGCCGGCTCTCCTCTTGGTGTCTAGCCCTAGATATTGTTTCTCTTCCCTGTCCCTCTTTGGGGAGCCCTTTCCCTCCTTATATAAGTTAGAGGGGTGGGTTACATGTGGAGTCCTAGTAGGACTAGGATTAGTCTATCTTTTCTTACAAGTTGATTACAAGTCCGGGTCTTGCTTCCTCGTAAAGGAGATATTCCTCATGCCTTTCCTCTTAAGCTGGCCTACCATAACGTAGCCGGCCTTCTGGGTCTTGAGCCTCTTGGGCCCTCGGGTCCTGTCACTCCTTTGATCCGCTTGCCAGGTCACCCATAAGTCACCAGGCTCGGGCGGGTCACTTAGTGAGTCGTCCAATCAGGGCGGGTCATTAGTGAGTCGCCAAGTCCGGCCGGGTGTAACACCCCGGATATGACTTTCCCAATATGTATTCCAACTCTTGTCGTTTCCGGCCTTAAGTTATTTTATTTTCTCAGGTTCGGGTCTTTGTCTCTGTGTGTTGTTGTCGTTGTCATGCATCTCATATCATGTCATCATGTGCATTGCATTTGCATACGTGTTCTTCTCATGCATTCGAGCATTTTCCCCGTTGTCCGTTTTGCATTCCGGCGCTTCGTTCTCCTCCGGTGGTCATTTCTACCTTTCTTTCATGTGTGGGGATTAAACATTTCCGGATTGGACCGAGACTTGCCAAGCGGCCTTGGTTTACTACCAGTAGACCGCCTGTCAAGTTTCGTACCATTTGGACTTCGTTTGATGCTCCAACGGTTAACCGAGGGACCAAAAGGCCTCGTGTGTGTTGCAGCCCAACACCCTTCCAATTTGACCCAAAACCCACCAAAACCCTCTCCATCATCTAGAGCGTTCGATCACGATCGCGTGGCCGAAAACTGCACCCCATTTGGACACTGCTAGCTCCCTCTACCTCTATAAATAGAGCCCCCCCCCCATTTCCAATTCGCGGATCTCCCCTTCCTAACCCTAGCCCCGCTCCATCCGGCGCGCCGGACACGTCCGGGCCGCACCGGACGCAATCGCCGCCGCCAACCGCTGCTCGACATGTGGCCGCCGCCGTCCCGCCTCCCGCTGCCGGCCCACGAAGCCCGTGCGGGG
>NC_041392.1:99778787-99788174 GCF_002162155.2 Triticum dicoccoides
GCCGCCGCCAGCAACTCCGGCGTCCCACGCCGCCTGCGTCGCCAGACCACCACCGCGGCGCCCCTCGCCGACCTTCTTCTCCGCGGCAAGTCCCGGGCGAACTCCGGTGAACTCTGGCCGGTTATCCTCGGGACACGCGCCCTGCTACAGTGCCCCCGGATCCAGATCTGGATCGGATCTGGTTGACCTCTTTTCCCCGAAACCCTAATCTCTGTATTTTTTTTGCATACTTTGACCTATGATATCTCCGCATCCGTAGCTCCGTTTTGGGCATATAGCATATCAAAATGTTCGCCTCAGAGAGCACATCATTTCATCTCATTGCATCATTTTCATTTGAGTTCATCTTGATGCCCAAAATGCTGTTAGAAGAGTGCTACTTGAGATAATTGTCAGATCTGCTGCTCCATTTAGATATTTGTCATTTTTGCCATGATTAATGTGTGCACGATATGTCCATGAGCTCTACATATGTTTTGTTAAGGGTTTTGCCATCTTTCCAGAGGTGCAACCCATGTTTTTTTGTGATAGGTGTGGTGACTAGCACAAGCTTGCAAAGTGAGGCATTTGTTAATGTTGATTTCAGCAACTTAGCATTTCCACCAAGTCCTTGAGCTGTTTATCTCATATGGCCATATGTTCATGTTGTTTCCTAGTGATCCGTGCCTCTTTTGAGGATGATCAGTAAGGATGTTTTGTTAATCTTGTAGTGCTCTATGCATACATTTCTTTGTTTGCAATTATGGAGCACCCTAGCTTGAGTCAATCGAGCCCTACTTTTGTCATTTCGTGAATCTGCGCAGATTGTCTACTTGTTAGCAATTTTGCCGAGGATGTTGTAGTTGATCCGTGCATTCTATGATATTGTTCTTGCCATGTATAGCTTATATTTTGTGTATTCTTGATGAATGTATGCTTAGTTTGTCATGACTTGCTCTATGGTGAGTGCATCAAGCTCGTAAACATGTCTACTTGATATCTGTTTTAGCATGCTCCAGTTTTCACTAAGTCTGAGAACTGATTATGTTTTTGCCATGTTCACATGCTTGCAAATGTATTTTCTGATCCCTTTTGGCTCAAGGTCACTAAGGGACTTTTGTTAAGCTCTTTGCGTAGCTCCATGCCATGTTTTACTTTACCATGTTCAGGTCCTGTAGCATATAGTTTTCATGCTCCGAAGAGCGCTGTCTGATCTGAAATTCCAGACAAGTGTTAATTTCACTAAGTCTGAAATCTGTTTGTCAAATGCATTTTTGCCATGCTTGTTTGAACCTGTTAATGGATGAATTGGCCGTAGCTCAGTGCTAGACTTTTGTTAAGCATCATGAATGAATCCCTTCCATGTATTTTTATGCCATGTTTGGGTGCCGTAGCTTGTTCATCTTGTTGCATTTAGATGGCTACTTCCTGTAAATCGCAGAACATGGTCATATTTGAATTGCTTGCCATTTCCAAACCGTAACTCCGATTCCGGCGTTCTTTATATCGTTTTCAAGCGATTTCATCTCATCTTTCCAGTGGCACACTTGGATTTCCAAGTTTAGGCCAGGTTCATGCATCCCTTGTCAAATCTTGCATATGCATCACATATTGCATCCCGCATAGCATATTAACTTTGCATCATATTGTTTGAGCTTTGCACGTGGTTGATTGTGTTCCGTTTGCTTGTTTGTCTTGTTTGGGTAGAGCCGGGAGACGAGTTCACTAACGAGGAGCCCACTGAGTTTGCTTTCGAGGATCCAGTCAACTCTGACAACTTTCAGGCAAGATGACCATACCCTCGAAATCACTTCTATCTTTGCTTGCTAGATGGTCGCTCTTTTGCTATGCCTATGCTACGATACCTACCACTTGCTTATCATGCCTCCCATATTGTTGAACCAAGCCTCTAACCCACCTTGTCCTAGCAAACCGTTGTTTGGCTATGTTACCGCTTTGCTCAGTGCCTCTTATAGCGTTGTTAGTTGCATGTGAAGATTCAAGTTTGTTCCTTGTTGGAACATGGAGATGCTGTTCCTTGTTGGAACATGTTTACTTGTTGGGATATCACAATATCTCTTATTTAATTAATGCATCTATATACTTGGTAAAGGGTGGAAGGCTCGGCCTTATGCCTGGTGTTTTGTTCCACTCTTGCCGCCCTAGTTTCCGTCATATCGGTGTTATGTTCCCGGATTTTGCGTTCCTTACCAGGGGCAACTCTGGGCTGGCCCACCCGATGTCTGGCTCATCCGGTGTGCCCTGAGAATGAGATATGTGCAGCTCCTATCAGGATTTGTCGGCACATCTGGGTGGCTTTGCTGGTCTTGTTTTACCATTGTCGAAATGTCTTGTAACCGGGATTCCGAGCCTGATCGGGTCTTCCCGCTAGAAGGAATATCCTTCGTTGACCGTGAGAGCTTGTTATGGGCTAAGTTGGGACACCCCTGCAGGGATTTGAACTTTCGAAAGCCGTGCCCGCGGTTATGGGCAGATGGGAATTTGTTAATGTCCGGTTGTAGATAACTTGAACCTTAACTTAATTAAAATGAATCAACAGTGTGAGTTACCGTGATGGCCTCTTCTCGGCGGAGTCCGGGAAGTGGACACGGTGTTGGAGTAATATTTGCGTAGGTTGATCTCTAGTTTCTCGTTCGCGCTTTGCCTCCTCTTCTCGCTCTCTTTTGCGAACAGGATAGCCACCATATATGCTAGTCGCTTGCTGTAGCTCCACATATTTTACCTTGCCTTACCTATTAGCTTAAATAGTCTTGATCGCGAGGGTGCAAGATTGTTGAGTCCCTGTGGCTCACAGATTACTTCCAAACCAGATGCAGGGCCTGATGATTCCACTCCAGGTGACGCGCTTGAGCTCAAGTGGGAGTTCGACGAGGACTCTCAACGATACTACGTGTCTTTCCCTGATGATCAGTAGTGGTGCCCAGTTGGGGTGATCAGGACCGTGTCGCATGTTGGGTTATCTTTTATTTTGGCGCCGTAGTCGGGCCATGTGTGTTTGGATGATGTAATGTTATTTATGTACCTTGATTGACATGGCGAGTGTAAGCCAACTATGTTATCTCCCCTTTATTATTTATATTACATGGGATGTTGTGAAGATTGCCTAACTTGCGACATTTCTTTCAATGCGGTTATGTCTCTAAGTCGTGCCTCGACACGTGGGAGCTATAGCCGCATCGAGGGTGTTACAAGTTGGTAATCAGAGCCTTCCCCGACCTTAGGAGCCCCATGGCTTGATCATTTTAATAGCCGAGTTGTGTCTAGAAAAATGTTTTGAGTCATTTAGGAATTATATATTGGAGAGTTAGGAATTCTTTTTACTTCCCAGTCTCCTCATCGCTCTGGTAAGGCATCCTGATGTAGAGTTTTGACTCTTCTCTTCTCAAATTTCAAAAAAAAATAGGATCACGCGGGTATCTTGGAATTGTTCCGATGGTTTGGTGAAGAGAACATTGTTCTTGGTGCCTCCTGACATTTAGGGGTTGTGGCAGTGTCCCGGGGAGTTGAGCTCCGAGGTGTTGTCATCACAATTTTATCGTTGCAGTTCTGGAATACCTGAGTTTAGTTTCACCGACATCGAAAATCTCTTTTATGCAGTTGTTAGTGAGATAACCTCGACGCCACCCAGTACTGGGGCGGGAGTTCGGGAGTATTTCCATAACTCGTATAACGGATGCTTTTAGAAGGTTGAGGTAGACGATTTCCGAAGGTTTCTTGGTTATGTGTTGAAGGATAGGATTCGCTAGATTTGGGTGAGATATTATGCTTCCCCTGTATCCCCAACACCTGATTGCATAACCGGAAAGGCTCGAGAGTTTCATAGGTGGGAATTCAAGTAGCTCTAGCTCTTCTTCCACGGATATTTGGTTTGAGATTGGGATTTCTTACCGAGTATTCGTTCTTGATCCGTACCTTGTTGATTTTCCTACCTAAATTCTAAGTGGCTTCTCAATTTATGGATATGTGACCATTTCAAGAGGAATGCATTCGTTCATTTTGTTCGGATGTGAAGACTTTATGTTGCAATTTTCATTCCGTTGGATTCAACTTCTTTTATCTGTCTATTTGCTAACGGTGGTCAACCGCTTCAGGATGGCTCCCGCTAAGAGCACCAATCAGAATCAGAATCAAGATCTGCCACCACCTCCACCTCCTCCGGAGGCATGGCAAGCTGTGATGGCCGCAACCAATGCAAACACACAGTTGATCATGCAAATTCTTCAAGAGCGCAATCAAGGCAACCAAGGGAACCAAGGCAACAATCAGAATCATTTTGCTACACTGAACCAGTTCCTTGCTAACGGGCCAAAAACTTTCAGCAATTGTGTTGAGGCAACTGACGATTGGCTCGTGGATCTGTGCAAGCATTTCAAGTGCAGTAACGTCAGGCCTGAGGACTTTGTCAAGTTCGCTTCCTTCCAACTCAAAGATCAAGCTGCAGAATGGTTCCAGCAGTACAAGGATTCCAGAGGTGGACATGTGATTACCTGGGATGAATTCCGTCAAGATTTCAGAGCTCACCATATCCCTCAAAGCGTGGTTGAAAGCAAGCGTGAGGAATTCCGCAACCTGAAGCAAGGCTCTTTGTCTGTCTATGACTACAACAAGTTGTTTCAGAAGCTCGCCCGCTTTGCCAAGCAGGACGTCCCTGATGAGAAGAGCATGATATACCAGTTCAGGGGTGGTCTCAGAGAAGAAATTCAGCTAGCTCTTGTTCTCTTTGAGCCCTTGAGGTACGATGAGTTCTACAACATGGCATTGAAGCAAGAGGCTGCTCAACTGAGGTGTGATGCTTCCAAGAAGCGAGTCAGAGATGTTACTCCTTCTTCCTCTACTCAAGTGGCCAAGCAGCAGAAGTATTGGCTTCCTCCTCCTCCGTTCCGTCATCCGTATCAACAGAAGAGCAAAGGTGGCAGTGGATCTTCCCACCCATCCAACCCTGGCTTTCAGAACAAGACTTCGTCTCAAGCTCCAAGATCGAGTGCTCCGTATCACCGTCCGCTTTCAGAGGTCACGTGCAACAAGTGCCAACAGAAGGGTCACTAAGCCAACAAGTGTTTCAACCAGAGGCGTCTCCCTCCTCCTCCTCCTATGAGATCGGCAAGTACAGCTGTGGTCAAGCATAACCCCAAGCACGCCAAGGTCAACTTGATGAATGCAGCTCAGGCAGAGGACTCGTCAGATGTCATCATGGGTAACCTTCTTGTTAATGATGTTCCTGCAAAAGTACCTTTTGATACTGGTGCATCGCATTCTTTCTTGTCATGCCCTTTTGCATCGAAGCACAATGTTGATACTGAGATCATGCCCAAAGTCATGCAAGTTGTTTCTCCCGGCAAGCTTTTGACTTCTAGTTTGGTTGCTCCCGATATCTCTATCACGTTGGGCAATTACAAGTTTCTTTCTTCTCCGGTGGTTCTTGGTAACTCGGATATTGATCTTATTCTCGGAATGGATTAGCTTTCTAAGCACAAGGCTCAGCTTGATTGTGTAGCCAGGCAGATTCAATTGACTCATTCGTCTGAGGATGTAATTGTCTTTAACTCTCGTGACGATACCATCCGTCTGTTTTCTCTCAATGAGAAGGGTGAACTGGATGCTATCCCGCAAATTCCAGTCATTTGCGAATATCAAGACGTCTTTCCAGAAGAGCTTCTAGGAATGCCTCCGCACCGGCCAGTTGAATTCGTTATTGATCTTGAGCCTGGCACGAAACCTGTGTGCAAGCGTCCTTACAAGCTCGGACCTGAAGAGTTGAAGGAGCTGAAGAAGCAACTTGATATTCAAGAGCGTATGGGTCTCATCCGGCCTAGTTCTTCTTCGTGGGGTTGTGGTGTTCTTTTTGTGAAGAAGAAGGATGGAACGGACCGACTTTGTGTTGATTACCATCCATTGAACAAGAAGACCATCAAGAACAAATACCGACTTCCCAACATCAACGAGCTGTTTGAACTACTCAAAGGTGCCCAAGCATTCTCCAAGCTTGATCTCCGTATGGGTTATCATCAGATTCGAATCCGTGAGCAAGATATTCCCAAGACGGCCTTCAGGACAAGCTATGGTTCATATGAATACACTGTCATGTCTTTTGGCCTCATCAACGCTCCTCCGACGTTCTCTCGCATGATGAACTTCATCTTCAACGCCTACACCAATGACTTCATTCTGGTCTATCTCGACGACATTCTGGTTTTCTCGAAGAACAAGGAAGATCATGCCAAGCACTTGCGTTTGGTGCTCGATAAGCTCAGGGAACACCAGTTCTACGCCAAGTTCTCCAAGTGCGAATTTTGGATCGATGAGGTTCTTTATCTTGGTCATATCATCTCTGCCAAGGGCATTGCGGTGAATCCTGAGAAGGTGTCTGCAATTGTGAATTGGGAACCTCCTTAGAACATGAAGCAACTCCGTAGCTTCCTCGGTCTCGCAAGCTACTGCCGAAGATTCGTTGAAAACTTCCCCAAGATCGCGAAGCCTCTCTCAAATCTTCTCCAGAAGCACGTCAAGTATGTTTGGTCTCCGGAGTGTGACATTGCTTTCAACACTTTGAAAGATAAATTGGTCACTGCTCCAGTTCTGACCCCGCCTGATGAATCCAAGCCGTACGAGGTCTTTTGTGATGCCTCTCTCCAAGGTCTTGGCATAGTGTTGATGCAAGAGAAGAAAGTTGTTGCTTATACATGTTGCAGTTGAAGCCCAACGAGAAGAACTACCCCACTCATGATCTCGAGTTGGCGGCAGTGGTGCATGCTCTCTTGACTTGGAGACATCTCTTATTGGGAAGAAAAGTGGACATCTTCACTAACCACAAGAGTCTCAAGTACATCTTCCCTCAGCCTAATCTCAACCTCAGGCAGACTCAATGGGTCGAAATGATTCAAGAGTATAATCCGAGTATCGAGTATACTCCAGGAAAGGCCAATGTGATTGCTGACGCATTAAGCAGAAAGGCTTACTGCAACAGTCTGATTCTCAAGCCTTATCAACCCGAGCTTTGTGAAGCTTTCCGCAAACTTAATCTGCAAGTTGTTCCTCAAGGTTTCCTCGCCAACCATCAAGTCTCTCCTACCTTGGAAGACCAGATTCGCCAAGCCCAGCTTCTTGATGCTATGGTGAAAAAGGTGAAGATTGGGATTGCCAAGAGTCAACCCAAGTACAAGTGCTACCGCCTTGATGACAAAGATACTCTCTTCTTTGAGGATCGTATTGTTGTACCCAAAGGTGACCATCGTAAAGTGATCATGAACGAGGCTCACAATTCTCTCCTCTCCATCCACCCTGGGAGCACGAAGATGTATCAGGACCTCAAGCAGGCTTATTGGTGGACTCGAATGAAGCGTGAGATTGCTCAATTCGTGAATGAATGTGATGTCTGCAGAAGAGTGAAGGCAGAACACCAAAGGCCAGCTGGTCTTCTCCAACCTCTTGCCATTCCAGAATGGAAGTTTGACCACATTGAGATGGACTTTGTGACTGGGTTTCCAAAGTCCAAGCGTGGCAATGATGCTATATTCGTTGTCATCGACAAACTCACCAAAGTGGCTCACTTTCTGCCTATCAAAGAGTCAATCACAGCAGCTCAATTGGCGGAACTCTATACCTCTCGGATTGTCTCTCTACACGGTATTCCACAAGTGGTCTCTGTAGACCGTGGCAGCATCTTTACCTCCAAGTTT
Source organism: Triticum dicoccoides (assembly GCF_002162155.2). Lineage (NCBI taxonomy): Eukaryota > Viridiplantae > Streptophyta > Magnoliopsida > Poales > Poaceae > Triticum > Triticum dicoccoides. Next base: position 99,786,464 of record NC_041392.1, read on the forward strand.
TGGGATTCTTTTCAGAAGGCCATGGGCACTAACATCCGCTTTAGCACAACTTTCCATCCTCAAACTAGCAGTCAAGTCGAGCGTGTCAATCAGATTCTTGAAGATATGCTCAGGGCTTGTGTGATCTCCTTCGGCATGAAGTGGGAGGATTGTCTTCCATATGCTGAATTCTCCTACAACAACAATTTTCAAACAAGTTCGGGCAAGGCCCCATTTGAAATTCTGTATGGCAGGAAGTGCCGTATCCCTCTCAACTGGTCTGAAACCGGTGAACATCAGCTTTTGGGTAATGACTTAATCACAGAGGCAGAGGAAATGTGCAAAGTCATTCGAGATAACCTCAAAGCAGCCCAATCCCGCCAGAAGAGCTACTATGATAGTAAGCACCTTGATTTGGCTTTCGAGATCGGAGATCATGTTTACCTCCGCGTCTCTCCTATGAAAGGTACTCGTCGCTTCGGTATCAAAGGGAAGCTTGCCCCTAGATACGTGGGACCTTTCAAGATTGTCAGCAAGAGAGGCGATCTCGCCTATCAACTCGAGCTTCCTTCAGACTTTGCAAATGTTCATGATGTGTTCCATGTCTCTCAGCTCCGAAAGTGCTTCAAGACTCCTGACCGCACCGTCAACTTCGAGGACATTGAGCTCCAAGAAGATCTCTCTTATCGTGAGCACCCCATTGCTATTCTTGAAGAGACTGAACACAAGACTCGCAACAAGTCAATCAAATTCCTCAAAGTCAAGTGGTCACACCATTCCGACCGCGAAGCTACCTAGGAACGCGAGGATCACCTCCGTTCTGAGTACCCGGCATTCTTTCAGTCCTAGATCTCGGGACGAGATCCTTTCGTAGTGGTGGAGTGTTGTAACACCCCGGATATGACTTTCCCAATATGTATTCCAACTCTTGCCGTTTCCGGCCTTAAGTTATTTTACTTTCTCGGGTTCGGGCCTTTGTCTCCGTGTGTTGTTGTCGTTGTCATGCATCTCATATCATGTCATCATGTGCATTGCATTTGCATACGTGTTCTTCTCATGCATTCGAGCATTTTCCCCGTTGTCCGTTTTGCATTCCGGCGCTTCGTTCTCCTCCGGTGGTCATTTCTACCTTTCTTTCGTGTGTGGGGATTAAACATTTCCGGATTGGACCGAGACTTGCCAAGCGGCCTTGGTTTACTACCGGTAGACCGCCTGTCAAGTTTCGTACCATTTGGACTTCGTTTGATGCTCAAACGGTTAACCGAGGGACCAAAATGCCTCGTGTGTGTTGCAGCCCAACACCCTTCCAATTTGACCCAAAACCCACCAAAACCCTCTCCATCATCTAGAGCATTCGATCACGATCACGTGGCCGAAAACCGCACCCCATTTGGACACTCCTAGCTCCCTCTACCTCTATAAATAGACCCCCCATTTCCAATTCGTGGATCTCCCCTTCCTAACCCTAGCCCCGCTCCATCCGGCGCGCAGGACACGTCCGGGCCGCACCGGACAAAATCGCCGCCGCCAACCACTGCTCGACACGTGGCCGCCGCTGTCCCGCCTCCCGCCACCGGCCCGCGAAGCCCGTGCGGGGCCCCCGCGGCCCAGCTGCCTCGCCCCGCCGCCCGGGCTCCTCCCGCCGCCCGCACCTACCGAGCGCCGCCGCCCGCCTCTTCGCGCGCCGCGCCCGACGCCGCGCTTGCCCGCGCCGGCGAGCCTCCGCTCCGAC
>NC_041392.1:99788740-99823015 GCF_002162155.2 Triticum dicoccoides
CCGCCGCCGCCAGCAACTCCGGCGTCCCGCGCTGCCCGCGTCGCCGGACCACCACCGCGGCGCCCCTCGCCGGCCTTCTTCTCTGGGGAAGTCCCCGGCGAACTCCAGCGAACTCCGGCCGGTCATCCTCGGGACGCGCGCCCTGCTACACTGCCCCGGATCCAGATCTGGATCGGATCCGGTTGACCTCTTTTCCTCGAAACCCTAATCTCAGTATTTTTTTGCATACTTTGACCTGTGATATCTCCGCATCCGTAGCTCGGTTTTGGGCATATAGCATATCAAAATGTTCGTCTCAGAGAGCACATCATTTCATCTCATTGCATCATTTTCATTTGAGTTCATCTTGACACCCGAAATGCTGTTAGAAGAGTGCTACTTGAGATAATTGTTAGATTTGCTGCTCCATTTAGATATTTGTCATTTTTACCATGATTAATGTGTGCATGATATGCCCATGAGCTCTACATATGTTTTGTTAAGGGTTTTTCCATCTTTCCAGAGGTGCAACCCATGTATTTTTGTGATATGTGTGGTGACTAGCACAAACTTGCAAAGTGAGGCATTTGTTAATGCTGATTTCAGGGACTTAGCATTTCCACTAAGTCCTTGAGCTGTTTATCTCATATGGCCATATGTTCATGTTGTTTCCTAGTGATCCGTGCCTCTTTTGAGGATGATCAGTAAGGATGTTTTGTTAATCTTGTAGTGCTCTATCCATCCATGTCTTTGTTTGCAATTATGGAGCACCCTAGCTTGAGTCAATCGAGCCCTACTTTTATCATTTCGTGAATCTGGGCAGATTGTCTACTTGTTAGCAATTTTGCCGAGGATGTTGTAGTTGATCTGTGCATGCTACGATATTGTTCTTGCCATGTCTAGCTTGTATTTTGTGTATTCTTGACAGATGTATGCTTAGTTTGTCATGACTTGCTCTGTGGTGAGTGCATCGAGCTCGTAAACATGCCTACTTGATATATGTTTCAGCATGCTCCAGTTTTCAGTAAGTCTGAGAACTGATTATGTTTTTGCCATGTTCACATGCTTGAAAATGTATTTTCTGATCCCTTTTGGCTCAAGGTCACTAAGGGACTTTTGTTAAGCTCTTTGAGTAGCTCCATGACATGTTTTACTTTGCCATGTTCAGGCACTGTAGCATATAGTTTTCATGCTCCGAAGAGCGCTATCTGATCTGAAATTCCAGACAAGTGTTAATTTCACTAAGTCTGAAATTTGTTTGTCAAATGCATTTTTGCCATGCTTGTTTGAACCTGTTAATGGATGAATTGGCCATAGCTGAGTGCTAGACTTTTGTTAAGCATCATGAATGAATCCCTTCCATGTATTTTTATGCCATGTTTGGGTGCTGTAGCATGTTCATCTTGTTGCATTTAGATGGCTACTTGCTGTAAATCACAAAACGTGGTCATATTTGAATTGCTTGCCATTTCCAAACCGTAACTCCGATTCCAGCGTTCTTTATATCGTTTTCAAGCAATTTCATCTCATCTTTCCAGTGGCACACTTGGATTTCCAAGTTGACGCCAGGTTCATGCATCCCTTGTCAAATCTTGCATATGCATCACATATTGCATCCCGCATAGCATATCATCTTTGCATCATATTGTTTGAGCTTTGCACGTGGTTGATTGTGTTCCGTTTGCTTGTTTGTCTTGTTTGGGTAGAGCCGGAAGACGAGTTCGCTAATGAGGAGCCCGCTGAGTTTGCTTTCGAGGATCCAGTCAACTCTGACAACTTTCAGGCAAGATGACCATATCCTCGAAATCACTTCTATCTTTGCTTGCTAGATGCTCGCTCTTTTGCTATGCCTATGCTACGAATACCTACCACTTGCTTATCATGCCTCCCATATTGTTGAACCAAGCCTCTAACCCACCTTGTCCTAGCAAACCGTTGTTTGGCTATGTTACCGCTTTGCTCAGCCCCTCTTATAGCGTTGTTAGTTGCAGGTGAAGATTGAAGTTTGTTCCTTGTTGGAACATGGAGATGCTGTTCCTTGTTGGAACATGTTTACTTGTTGGGATATCACAATATCTCTTATTTAATTAATGCATCTATATACTTGGTAAAGGGTGGAAGGCTCGGCCTTATGCCTGGTGTTTTGTTTCACTCTTGCCGCCCTAGTTTCCGTCATATCGGTGTTATGTTCCCGGATTTTGCGTTCCTTACGCGGTTGGGTTATAACGGGAACCCCTTGACAGTTCGCCTTGAATAAAACTCCTCCAGCATGACCCAACATTGGTTTTACCATTCGCCACCTAGCCTTTTCTTTTCCTTGGGTTCTGCAGACTCAAGGGTCATCTTTATTTTAAACCCTCGGGCCAGTGCTCCTCTGAGTGTTGGTCCAAACTGAGCGATGTCCGGAGCTACCAGGGGCAACTCTGGGCTGGCCCACCCGACGTCTGGCTCATCCGGTGTGCCCTGAGAACGAGATATGTGCAGCTCCTATCGGGATTTGTCGGCACATCTGGGTGGCTTTGCTGGTCTTGTTTTACCATTGTCGAAATGTCTTGTAACCGGGATTCCGAGCCTGATCGGGTCTTCCCGCTAGAAGGAATATCCTTCGTTGACCATGAGAGCTTGTTATGGGCTAAGTTGGGACACCCCTGGAGGGATTTGAACTTTCGAAAGCCATGCCCGCGGTTATGGCAGATGGGAATTTGTTAATGTCCGGTTGTAGATAACTTGAACCTTAACTTAATTAAAATGAATCAACAGTGTGAGTTACCGTGATGGCCTCTTCTCGGAGGAGTCCGAGAAGTGGACACGGTGTTGGAGTAATGTTTGCGCAGGTTGCTCTCTAGTTTCTCGTTCGCGCTTTGCCTCCTCTTCTCGCTCTCTTTTGCGAACAGGATAGCCACCATATATGCTAGTCGCTTGCTGCAGCTCCACATATTTTACCTTGCCTTACCTATTAGCTTAAATAGTCTTGATCGCGAGGGTGCGAGATTGCTGAGTCCCTGTGGCTCACAGATTACTTCCAAACCAGATGCAGGGCCTGATGATTCCGCTCCAGGTGATGCGTTTGAGCTCAAGTGGGAGTTTGACGAGGACTCTCAAGGATACTACGTGTCTTTCCCTGATGATCAGTAGTGGTGCCCAGTTGGGGTGATTGGGACCGTGTCGCATGTTGGGTTATCTTTTATTTTGGCGTCGTAGTCGGGCCATGTGTGTTTGGATGATGTAATGTTATTTATGTACCTTGATTGACGTGGCGAGTGTAAGCCAACTATGTTATCTTCCCTTTATTATTTATATTACATGGGATGTTGTGAAGATTGCCTAACTTGCGACATTGCTTTCAATGCGGTTATGTCTCTAAGTCGTGCCTCGACACGTGGGAGCTATAGCTGCATCGAGGGCGTTACACCGGGTTATACATCTGGCCGGGTCATACCGTGGGGTATATCCCCGACAGCTAGGGTTACACAAGGTCAGTTACAAAGGAGGATATATACATATCCGTATTGCCTAGCTTGCCTTCCACGCCAAGTAGAGTCCCATCCGGACACGAGACGAAGTCTTCAATCTTGTATCTTCATAGTCCAACAGTCTGGCCAAAGGATATAATCGGGCTGTCCGGATACCCCCTAATCCAGGACTCCCTCACCTTGCATGCGAACATGCTATTAAAATGGTTGTGATGTGGTATGATAGGGTGGTATCCTCTTTTGAACAATTCGAGTGGCTTGACTTCGCACATGTTCACGCATGTAGTTGAAACAAAATCAACAAAGCCTCTACGATATTTATGTTCATGGTGCATTATATCCTACTCATGCTTGCATTCAGTGTCGATTAATTTTAATGCATGTTCATGACTGTTGTCGCTCTCTAGCTGGTCGCTTCCTAGTCTTTTTCTAGCCTTCACTTGTACTAAGCGGGAATACTGCTTGTGCATCCAATTCCATAAACCCCAAAGTTATTCCATATGAGTCCACCATACCTACCTATATACGGTATCTACCTGCCGTTCCAAGTAAATTTGTATGTGCCAAACTCTAAACCTTCAAATAAACATTCTGTATTGTATGCTCGAATAGCTCATGTGTCAACTAGGGCTGTCTGTATCCTCCATGCTAGGCGGGTTATTCTCAAGAGGAGTGGACTCCGCTCCTCATTCATGAGAAAATGGCTGGTCACCGGGATGCCCAGTCCCATGCTCAAATCAAATCAAAATAATTGCAAACAAAACTCCCCTAGGATTGTTGTTAGTTGGAGGCACCCGTTGTTTCGAGCAAGCCATGGATTGATGCTTGTTGGTGGTGGGGGAGTATAAACTTTACCATTCTGCTTGGGAACCGCCTATAATATGTGTAGCATGGAAGATATCGAGATCTCTCGGTTGTTATGTTGACAATGAAAGTATACCGCTCAAAATATTATTCTTATCTATTTAAAAACCAAGCTCTGGCACCTCTACAAATCCCTGCTTCCCTCTAAGAAGGGCCTATCCATTTACTTTTATGTTGAGTCATCATCCTCTTATTAAGAAGCACCAGTTGGAGAGCACCGCTGTCATTTGCATCCATTACTGTTAGTTTACATTGAGTATGACTGTGGCTGGATCTCTTTTACCATTAATTACAAAGTCTAGTCAGTCCTTGATCTTTAAAGGTGCTCTGCATTTATGTTTTGCGGTCTCAGAAAGGGCTAGCGAGATACCATCTTGTTATATCATATCATGATTATTTTGAGAAAGTGTTGTCATCCGAGATTTGTTATTATTGCTCGCTACACTACACCACAACACTGATGCAAGGACATAAAAACTGCCTGGAAAAGGCACTTTAAAGGGCAAATAAACTGCCAGGATGTCACAACCGGTTTTCCAATAAAAATGTTTATTGGGAAACCAATCTTTTGAGTCCAGTATGAGAAAAATCCTCCTTACCGGTAGACAAATTCTTGATACAATAAGCCAGTAGCATAAAATATTACAGGGTCGAGCTATGGTTGCTCAACCAAATTATTACAAGCACGCCAATAATTATACATAATGGCGGACATGACACAGTGGTGTGGAGGCATACTACTGACTCGAGGATAGGGTGGTGGTGGAAAATCACAGCGGGGAGTGTGGTACATGACTCTAAAACTGGTACCTCATCGAGCGTCGAGGCGAGGCTCGGTGAATTTATTTGGTAGCGGAAGCGGATATAATACAGTGACCAAATCCAGGGTCACACGAGACTGACTGGGACTCCTCTAGGCGTCGGACTCGCTATCAAATTCTTCATCCATGAGATCGCCTTCGTCAGCATCTGGCCAAATCAACAAGCCAGGTGAGTACTTTGAAAGTACTCGCAAGACAGTTCGGACGTAAGATATAACAAATGCATGCATGGATGCGTCATGAGTATTTTAACAGTGGCACATTAATTCGAAAAAACAAGACAGGTAAAAAGGGAGTCGACGGTAGTCCGCTCGAAAATCCAACAAAATAACTCTAAACCCAATCGGGTGTCTGAAGCGACACCTCGATAGGAAGATAAATAAATAAATCACGCCGCAGTCGGGCGTCTAGGCAACACCACATAAAGGGCTTTAAAAGAAATGCCACAGTCGGGCGTCTAAGCGACGCCACATAAAGGGCTTTAAAAGAAATGCCACAGTCGGGCGTCTGAGCGACGCCACATAAAGGGCTTTAAAAGAAATGCCACAGTCGGGTGTCTGAGCGACATCGCAGAAAGGGCTTTCATTGCAAGTAAATAATAACAATGCCACAATCGGACGTCTGAGCGACATCGCAGAAAGGGCTTTCATTGAAAGTAAATAATAACAATGCCACAGTCGGACGTCTGAGCGACATCGCAGAAAGGGATTTTATTCACAAGTAAGTAACGCTCATAATAAATATTCAATTCATGATAATAAACGGGTTAGTCCATCCACAGGAATAAACATTTAACCGGACTTAGCACTCATGTGATTCACCGGAGTCTCTGTCATCAAAACTGACATTTTTCAGGATAAGATAATACCGAACTTGGATATGGAATAGATGATTCAAAGGAATATATGACTCTGCAGAGTTTGTACGAAATTTTTTTCCCACAGCCAACGGATTTCCGTAGTCACGAAGGACTAGTTCCGTTTACGGTATTTCGGAAGAAAACACAGCTAACCAGTACACACCCATCCTACCTCTTGATGCCAGGAATCACCCTAGACATCGTCCAAGAAAAACTTTTGAGACGGGGAGATCACAATCTCGAATAGCATGGGATCAAATTTATATACGCGCGCTCTAAGGGGTGCCCCCCTCTCGGTCCCAACCGGAAACACCCATGCCCCCTGACCGGATGGTTGGCTTTAATCCAGGGCCATGGAACCATCATCACGGCCTCTCCTTTTGGTGTGTACCAAGAAAGCGGTTTGCAACTTACTAAGCCATATTCCTTGCGGAAAACATGTGGTAGTACAGGGACGGAAAAGTGGAAGGAACTGGATCGATACGGGTTGACACTTAAGTCATATAGTCTGGCATAAGACTGGCATGCTGCAACACTGCCATCTTACCCATCCTCATGCCAACACATGGCCCTGCATACTCACATCCATCCACTTATGGGTTTTCGAAACTCACTTGCCTCATCATTGCATGTAACATGACACTCGTCGGTATGCTCATCAACATGCCATGAAACTACTTAATGCAAACATGCCAAAACAATCATCATATCAAAAGTTCAAACATGCTTGACTGGTTCAGAGTAGTCGGAGCCTAGCACGGTGAAGTTCGCGGTCCTGTCACCTCCTTCGGTATCTACGGTATAAAGAAACATACGCACTAACGTAAATACCGTGAGGTGCACAAAATTATTCCAAATATTTTTCAAATAAATCTGATAAAAAACTAGACAAAATTTTAAGGAGAACAGAAAAAGAATCAATCAAAAATACTTTTCTGTTAAAAAGTTATAAGGGTTTTAGTCCAGGGACTCATCTGTACTGAAACAGAAAGTTCCCAGGGGCTAACTTATAAAAACAGAAAACGATTCGATAAAGAATACGCCGGCCCAGCGGGAAAACGCATTTGGCAGAAGACGCCTTCAGAAAACGGTTCGTTTAAAAAGAACTGGGAGGCTGACGGGCGGGTCCCACCCGTCAGGTTTGAATTTTCAAACGGGGCGGCAGAGCTCGACGGTGCCCGAGAGCCGCGATGGTCGCCGGCGGCGATCCACGGCAAGGCAGGGGGATCGGAGGGTACCTCCGTGCTCAGGGCGTCATTCCGCGTCGGTTGCTGGTGGTGGTGGTCGCCGGCGAGCACTACATCGACGGCAGCCCTTGCTCCGGCGGACGGTGGTTCGGGCGTTGATGGAGCTCGCCGAGGAGGGCTGCAAGGATCGAATTGAAGTGGGGGTTAGCTCTCTGGTTGCTCGAGGAGGGTACTGACAAAGTTTGGGCGCCGGGGACGGCCTCACCAGAGCGAATCGAGACGGAGGCCGAGGCGGAACGGGGCGGCCGGAGTCGGGGGAGGAGACCTCCTCGAGGTCCTCCTAGTGGCCTTTCGGGGCGTTGGTGAGGTGCAGTGGTGGTGCGTGCTCGAGGGTGAGCTCGGGGTCCCCTTTTATAGCCGATCCGAGGCGGTGGCCGTGAACGGGGTTCTCCGGCGATGGATTACAGCGGCGCAGTGCTTGGTCGGGGAGTTTATGAGGTTGGGCATCAACGTGGAGGTCCACTGGTTCCATTTAGGTGCTAACCGCAGCGGGATTTGGTTGCTTAGGGGAGCTCGACGGAACGGGGCGGCGCGGGCCCGTCGGCGGTAGGGAGCGCGCTCTGTGCGTGCCGCGCCACGGCAACGGTGCTGCATGCGTGCGCTGGCGAGGAAATGGCCACGCGGAGCCACCAGGGGGTTTGGGGCGGCGCCGAACGGCGTTGAGCCGCCGTTCTGCTCCCTGTCAGCCGCTACGGTGGTTCGGCCGCCGCAAGACACGCCAGCGCAGGCGGGCCAGGGTGCCACCGATGCTAGGAAGGCGCCAAGCGCGCGTGTGAGGCTCCGGACAAGCAAGCTAGGCCGCGAGCAACGTGCCAAGGTCACTATGGCCGCGTGACTGAATTTCTGACGAAGATCGACACTGAAACTCTGAACTTAACTGAAGATGAACAGAAACAGTGCATGCAAGGTGTTCGACAGAATGATCTAGGCATGTAGGGATTTTTCCTTGAGCTGAAACTTGGTGGGGTGGCCTCTCATTGCACCAGGAGGCTTCCTGAATTTTGGTAGAATTTTTGGAGAAGTGTAGATATGAATTTCACCAAATTTGGCAAATCTGGTCCAAACTTGCAGAGAGTGAAATTTGAAATTTTTGAAAAGAAGAAGAGTGGATCAAGATGGTTCTAGGTTGTGGATGCTAAGGACAATCCAGAGAAGTTGGTTCGAGGTCAAAAATCAATTGTATCTTGGTACTTGCTTTGAAAATCATTCAGGCTCAAAATAATTGGCAGAAATGATTTGAGAGATAAAATAATTGAAATAAAATCCAAAACTTGTTTGGACCTTTTGAGACAGAGAATTTAGATTGTTCAAAGGTGGAGGGAGGGATTTTGAGAAGATTTACTATAGGAGACATGGTAAAACCATGGGGGTTTTCAAGATAAGAAAAACCTCAAAATTCATAGAGTTCTTTTTATAAGAAAAAGAATAATTTCCAAAAATATACTTTGAGAAGGGAACCATCAGAGAAAGAATTTTAAATGATCAAACACCATAGTTTGAAGAAGATACAAAAATAAAAATCCTTGCCAAAGAAGTTTTTAAGAGGAAGGTTTTCTGGAAAAAATTTAAATGGCCTCTTTTCAAAAACCAACAAAGTTTTTGCTGAAAACCAAATAAAAATTTTGGAGTGTCACAACACCTACCCCCTTAGGAAAAATCTCGTCTCCGAGATTTCAGCTGATCCTTAAATAAGTGTGGGTGCTCTGTCCGAAGAAAATCCTCTCTTTCCCAAGTTGCTTCACTTTCGGTGTGATTGCTCCACTGAACTTTGAAAAACTTGATGGTTTTCTGTCGGGTCCTCCTTTCAGACTCCTCTAATTTTTTTTACTGGACGTTCCCGATAGGTGAGGTCTGGCTGCACGTCAATGTCCTCATGGGATACTTGCTTCTCTGGTTTGCTTACGCACTTCCTTAATTGCGAAACGTGGAACACGTCGTGGACATCGGATAATTCTTCGGGTAAGTATAGCTGGTAGGCTATGGTGCCTCTTCGTGCAACTATACAGAATGGTCCGATGAATCTTGGCGCTAGCTTTCCTTTAATCTTGAATCGTTGCAATCCCCTCATAGGGGATACTCTGAGGTACACGAACTCACCGGGTTCGAAGCTGACCCCATGATGTTTCTGATCGTAATAACTTTTCTGTCGGCTCTGAGCTGTCTTAAGTCGGTCCCTGATTAGCTTGACCTTTTCCTCAGCCTCTCTGAGCATGTCTGGGCCGAAGATGCGGCTGTCTCCGGTCTCTGACCAATTTAGCGGGGTACGACATCTTCGTCCGTATAGGGCTTCAAGAGGTGCCATCTGCAGGCTGGCCTGGTAACTGTTGTTGTATGCGAACTCGGCATATGGCAGGCTTTCTTCCCAACTGGTTCCATAGGTGAGGACACATGCTCTCAGCATGTCTTCTAAAATTTGGTTTACGCGTTCAGTCTGTCCATCAGTCTGGGGATGGTAGGCTGTACTAAAGGCCAGTTGAGTTCCCATAGCCTGTTGTAAATGATCCCAGAATCTCGAGATGAACTGAGTGCCTCTGTCGGATATTATAGTCTTCGGGACTCCATGCAGACAAACTATACGGGAGAGGTAAATCCTGGCAAGCCTCTGAGTGTTGTAGGTTGTCTTCACTGGAATGAAATGTGCCACCTTGGTTAATCTATCGGTGATGACCCATATGGCATCATTCCCGTGTCGTGACCGAGGTAGTCCGACGATGAAATCCATCCCTATTTCATCCCATTTCCACTCAGGTATTTTTTTTGGTTGCAGTAGTCCGGCTGGTCTTTGATGCTCAACTTTTATGCGTTGACAAGAATTGCAACATGCAACGTATGTGGCTATGTCCCTCTTCATACCGAGCCACCAAAATCTTTCTTGAATATCCTTATACATTTTGGTTCCTCCAGGGTGGATCGAATATGGGGCGGTGTGGGCTTCAGCTAGAATTTGCTGTTTGAGGTCCTCTATATTTGGTACGCAGAGTCTGTCTCCGTACCATAATATTCCTCCATCGTCTATGACGAACTCCGAGGCCTTGCCCATACTCACCTTTCTTTTAATTCCTTCGATGCTGGGGTGACCAGGCTGAGCTTCTTTAATTCTCTCCACAAGGTCGGGCTGTATTTCCAAGTTTGATATGGTGCCTTCCGCGATCATTAACAAGTTGAGTTTGGCAAATTCTTGTTGGAATTCAGGTCTCAAGCTTTGCAGACTGTTTTCCTCGGAGCTGGGGTTCCGACTAAGAGCATCGGCCACTACATTTGCTTTTCCTGGATGATAGTGGATACCAACATCATAATCCTTTACCAATTCCAACCAGCGTCGTTGCCGTAAGTTTAGTTCTGGCTGTGTGAAAATATATTTGAGACTTTTATGGTCCGTGTATATTTCACATCGATTTCCAAGTAAGAAATGCCTCCATTCCTTGAGTGCATGTATGACTGCTGCCAATTCTAAGTCATGAGTGGGATAATTTTCCTCATGCTTGCGAAGTTGCCTTGAAGTGTACGCGACAACCTTGCCTTCTTGCATCAACACGCATCCGAGACCCTTTCGGGATGCGTCACAATACACTTCAAAATTCTTGTGTATGTCTGGCACAATTAATACCGGTGCTATCGTTAATTTCCGTTTTAGCTCTTGGAAACTTTTCTCGCAGGCTTCTGTCCATTCAAACTTCTTGTCCTTCTTGAGTAGCTGCGTCATTGGCTTGGCTATGGTGGAGAATCCTTCAATAAATCTGCGGTAATATCCCGCCATTCCCAAGAAACTTCGTATGTCTGTTACGCTGGCTGGTGACTTCCAGCCAAGTATGGCCCTGACTTTCTCCAGGTCCACTGCGATACCGTCTTGGGTCAGCACGTGGCCTAGAAAGCCTACTTGTCTTAGCCAAAATTCGCACTTGCTGAACTTGGCATACAATTGATGTTTCCTGAGTTCTCCTAGCACAATTCTGAGATTTTCCGCGTGCTCTTCTGGTGTCTTGGAGTATACCAGAATATCATCGATGAATACCACAACAAACTTGTCCATAAACTTCATAAATACTTTGTTCATGAGGTGAACAAAATATGCGGGGGCGTTCGTTAATCCAAATGGCATTACTGTGAACTCATATAGTCCATATCTGGAGGTGAATGTTGTTTTGGGGATATCTTCTGTTCGCACTTCTAATTGATGGTATCCTGACCTTAAGTCAATTTTCGAGAATACCTTGGCCTGAGCGAGTTGATCAAACAAATCGTTTATCCGGGGCATCGGGTATTTGTTCTTGATTGTGACCATGTTAAGTGCTCGATAATCGATACACAATCTCAGTGTTCCATCCTTCTTTTTGGCAAATAATATTGGCGAACCCCAAGGTGAGGAGCTGGCTCATATATACCCTTTGTCCAATAATTCCTTTATTTGCTTCTTCAATTCTACTAATTCGGATGGTGCCATTCTGTATAGTTTCTTGTATATGGGAGCGGTTCCTGGGGCTAGCTCAATGCTAAATTCTATCTCTCGGTCTGGTGGCATGCCTGGTAGTTCTTCGGGGAATACGTCTGGAAATTCACACACTACTGGAACCTTGTTTAGCTCAGAAACGTCCACCTTATTCAATCTCGGTTGCCGGGGTATTTTTCTTTCTTTGGCTGACACTCTTATTGTCTTCCCATGGTGGTGTGTGAGAATTACGGTCCGGTTGAAACAGTAAATAAAACCTTTGTTGGTGGTTAACCAGTCCATCCCTAGGATGACATCCAGTCCTTTATTTTCCAATACAATAAGATTGGCGTGAAACTTCAATCCTTCAAACTCAACAACCACATCCTGACAGTAATTCTGAGTGACTTGCTGAATCCCAGGGGACTTGATGATCATGGATTTCTCCAAAGGAAGCATCGAAAAATTATTTTGCAAAGCAAAACTTTTCGAAAAGAAAGAGTGAGAAGCTCCAGAATCAAACAAAACCATTGCATGTATTGTGTTGACAGGAAACATACCGAGTACGATATCCGGAGCATTTTGTGCCTCCTCTTTGGTTACGTGGTTCAGATGACCCTTCCTATGGTTGTTGTTGGGGTTGAAATTGTTTCGCTTGGGTGCTGAATTATTGCCACCGTTGTTCGGCTTTGGGGTCGAGTTCCTTGGCTTGGGGCACTGCTTGGCATAGTGCCCTTCCTCTCCACAAGCGTAGCAAGTAACGCCTGGGCGATATGGGAACTCCTTGTCCCTTGCATGGAAATTCTTGGTTGGGCGTGAGACGTTTGTCGTAGGTTTGTGTGTCCCACCTTTCTGAAAATCTGTCTTGCTTCGGTGGTTGCGCGCAAGAGTAGTCTGGTCTCTTTTTCGCTTGCGGAAATCCTCCAAGCTACGTCTCTCATTTTCCAGAGTAATGGCTTTGTTCACTAGTGTCTTAAAATCTGGAAAAGTGTGCACGACCAGTTGGCATTTAAGCGCGGGTGCCAGACCGTCAAGGAATTTCTCCATCTTCTTGCTTTCAGTCATACGCTCTTCATTGGCGTAGCGAGACAATAGAGTAAATTGACCGTTGTAATCTGACACTGTCATGTTCCTTTGTTTGAGGTCATCGAACTCTCTCTTCTTGATTTTCATAATACTCTTAGGAATGTGTGCACCACGGAAACCTTCCTTGAAATCATCCCAGGTTATATCACTTTCGTTGGGGTGCATGTGCAGAAAATTCTCCCACCATGATGCAGCTGCTCCTGTGAGATAGTGCGGGGCATATAGTACCTTCTCGGGGTCTGAACATTTTGCAATAACTAATTTTCTCTCCATATCTCGAAGCCCATCCTCGGCTTCAAGAGGCTTGTCAGTATGAGAAAATATTTGGGGACGTGTCTTCTGTAGCTCAGATAACTTGGAATGCTGCTGATACTGTCCATGGTGATTTCCCATGTTGATGACTTGGTTCATCATTTCCCGATGTTGTTGCTGACTCTGCTCATAAAGGCGGCACATTTGGGAAAGTGTCGTTTCACTGCCCTGTTGGCTCGACTGTCCCTATGTGAACTTGTTGCTGGGTTGTGTATCATAATTTTCCTCTGGCGGAGTTGGCATGGAGCGAGTCCAAGGACGAGACATTTTTCACTCTGGGGATATATTTTTTAAAACCCATAAGAAAAGCGAAAAGGGTCGCAAAAATAATTCCATAAATGCACAAAGCTGGCAAGTAAATTAAATAACCAAGCTTACTTAAGAAAAACAATTCGATTTGCGCACGGAGAAGGACTACTCATTACATATCTTACACGCAGGCGGTAATTATACAATACATCACTCAGGATATGCGTACATAATCCTGACATGTTATTTTGGCGAGTGCACTCCTCCAGATCCTACATGATGCGCAAACAGGCTACTTCTCACAACCTATGTACATATAAACATATCATACAAAGCGGTACATTGCATGGCGGCTAAGCGTACTCAGGCGGAGATGTTGACGATCTCCTTTGCCCTGCCGAGGGTGAGGCGTAGCGAGGCTGGGGACTCGACTTCCTCCTCACAGATAGGCTCCATACGTGTAGAGCTGCGCTGGTTGGACGGAGCGGGCGCTAGGGGCGGAACAACACGAATAGGAGTGGGCGCGAAGGGTGGTGCAGTGCACGCTGGAGTGGGCGCAATGACTTGGTTGAACTCTTCGGTAGAAGGCAGGTGACGAGTAGGTGCATAAGATGCTGAGGACGAGACAAAAGTCAGTGGCAGTGCGGTGGGCAGGAGTTCCCTCCTGTTGGCGGCACAGCCATGGACTGAGTCCATGCGGGCAGCCACGAAGTCGTCCACCAGGTTGTCGAAGGCTGCCTCCAGGGCCCGAAGATACTCAATAAGCATCTCAAAAGCCTCGTCTCGTTCTCCTCTGGGGCAGGAGAATGCGTAGTGACAGGTGTAAGGCACATGGCATGGAAGATAACGGTAACGACGAGTCTTCATCACGGGGAGGACATCCCTGAGACGAGCTATCGCCTCGCAGGCTGCCATCTGCATAGCATGCCTCTCCGTAGGCATGGCTCTTCCCAAGAACCGGAAGCGGCGTAACTCACCACGCCCTCCCTTGAACTGCACCGCGGCCTGGTGCATGGTCAGACTGTCGTTGACTTTGTGCTGGCAGAGTGTGAAGACTGGGCGCACAGATGGCCCCATCGCGACCTGAACGATGAAGGAGAGAAGCTTGACGAACCCATCGGGCACGTTGGCGAAGGTCTGAGACTCGCAGCTGTTGTCGGCCATCTACAAAAGTAGGCAAAAATTCTGAATGGTCAGATCATAAAATTTATGCTGACTGTCAGAAAATGACTACAATTGCAAAAATATGATTTAGCTCTAGCATGCTAATAACCAATTAGCGATCGCACCTAGTGGCTTCCTACAGTCAGCCTGGCTCTGGTACCAAGCTTGTCACGACCGGTTTTCCAATAAAAATGTTTATTCGGAAACCAATCTTTTGAGTCCAGTATGAGAAAAATCCTCCTTACCGGTAGACAAATTCTTGATACAATAAGCCAGTAGCATAAAATATTACAGGGTTGAGCTACGGTTGCTCAACCAAATTATTACAAGCACGCCAATAATTATACATAATGGCGGACATGACACAGTGGTGTGGAGGCATACTACTGACTCGAGGATAGGGTGGTGGTGGAAAATCACAACGGGGAGTGTGGTACATGACTCTAAAACTGGTACCTCATCGAGCGTCGAGGCGAGGCTCGATGAATTTATTTAGTAGCGGAAGCGGATATAATACAGTGACCAAATCCAGGGTCGCACGAGACTGACTGGGACTCCTCTAGGCGTCGGACTCACTATCAAATTCTTCATCCATGATATCGCCTTCGTCAGCATCTGGCCAAATCAACAAGCCAGGTGAGTACTTTGAAAGTACTCGCAAGACAGTTCGGACGTAAGATATAACAAATGCATGCATGGATGCGTCATGAGTATTTTAACAGTGGCACATTAATTCGTAAAAACAAGACAGGTAAAAAGGGGGTCGGTGGTAGTCCACTCGAAAATCCAACAAAATAACTGTAAACCCAATCGGGTGTCTGAAGCGACACCTCGATAGGAAGATAAATAAATAAATCACGCCGCAGTCGGGCGTCTAGGCGACACCACATAAAGGGCTTTAAAAGAAACGCCACAGTCGAGCGTCTGAGCGACGCCACATAAAGGGCTTTAAAAGAAATGCCACAGTCACGCGTCTGAGCGACGCCACATAAAGAGCTTTAAAAGAAATGCCACAGTCGGGTGTCTGAGCGACATCGCAAAAAGGCTTTCATTGAAAGTAAATAATAACAATGCCACAGTCGGACGTCTGAGCGACATCGCAGAAAGGGCTTTTATTCACAAGTAAGTAACGCTCATAATAAATATTCAATTCATGATAATAAACGGGTTAGTCCATCCACAGGAATAAACATTTAACCGGACTTAGCACTCATGTGATTCACCGGAGTCTCTGTCATCAAAACTGACATTTTTCAGGATAAGATAATACCGAACTTGGATATGGAATAGATGATTCAAAGGAATATATGACTCTGCAGAGTTTGTACGAAATTTTTTTCCCACAGCCAACGGATTTCCGTAGTCACGAAGGACTAGTTCCGTTTATGGTATTTCGGAAGAAAACACAGCTAACCAGTACACACCCATCCTACCTCTTGATGCCAGGAATCACCCTAGACATCGTCCAAGAAAAGCTTTTGAGACGGGGAGATCACAATCTCGAATAGCATGGGATCAAATTTATATACGCGCGCTCTAAGGGGTGCCCCCCTCTCGGTCCCAACCGGAAACACCCATGCCCCCTGACCGGATGGCTGGCTTTAATCCAGGGCCATGGAACCATCATCACGGCCTCTCCTTTTGGTGTGTACCAAGAAAGCGGTTTGCAACTTACTAACCCATATTCCTTGCGGAAAACATGTGGTAGTACAGGGAAGGAAAAGTGGAAGGAACTGGATCGATACGGGTTGACACTTAAGTCATATAGTCTGGCATAAGACTGGCATGCTGCAACACTGCCATCTTACCCATCCTCATGCCAACACATGGCCCTGCATACTCACATCCATCCACTTATGGGTTTTCGAAACTCACTTGCCTCATCATTGCATGTAACATGACACTCGTCGGTATGCTCATCAACATGCCATGAAACTACTTAATGCAAACATGCCAAAACAATCATCATATCAAAAGTTCAAACATGCTTGCCTGGTTCAGAGTAGTCGGAGCCTAGCTCGGTGAAGTTCGCGGTCCCGTCACCTCCTTCGGTATCTACGGTATAAAGAAACATACGCGCTAACGTAAATACCGTGAGGTGCACAAAATTATTCCAAATATTTTTCAAATAAACCTGATAAAAAACTAGACAAAATTTTAAGGAGAACAGAAAAGGAATCAATCAAAAATACTTTTCTGTTAAAAAGTTATAAGGGTTTTAGTCCAGGGACTCATCTGTAATGAAACAGAAAGTTCCCAGGGGCTAACTTATAAAAACAGAAAACGATTCGATAAAGAATACGCCGGCCCAGCGGGAAAACGCATTTGGGAGAAGACGCCTTCAGAAAACGGTTCGTTTAAAAAGAACTGGGAGGATGACGGGCGGGTCCCACCCGTCAGGTTTGAATTTTCAAACGGGGCGGCAGAGCTCGACGGTGCCCGAGAGCCGCGGTGGTCGCCGGCGGCGATCCACGGCGAGGCAGGGGGATCAGAGGGTACCTCCGTGCTCAGGGCGTCATTCCGCGTCGGTTGGTGGTGGTGGTGGTGGTCGCCGGCGAGCACTACGTCGACGGCGGCCCTTGCTCCGGCGGACGGTGGTTCGGGCGTTGATGGAGCTCGCCGAGGAGGGCTGCAAGGATCGAATTGAAGTGGGGGTTAGCTCTCTGGTTGCTCGAGGAGGGTACTGACAAAGTTTGGGCGCCGGGGACGGCCTCACCAGAGCGAATCGAGACGGAGGCCGAGGCGGAACGGGGCGGCCGGAGTCGGGGGAGGAGACCTCCTCGAGGTCCTCCTAGTGGCCTTTCGGGCGTTGGTGAGGTGCAGTGGTGGTGCGTGCTCGAGGGTGACCTCGGGGTCCCCTTTTATAGGCGATCCGAGGCGGTGGCCGTGAACGGGGTTCTCCGGCGATGGATTACGGCGGCGCAGTGCTCAGTCGGGGAGTTTATGAGGTTGGGCATCAACGTGGAGGTCCACTGGTTCCATTTAGGTGCTAACCGCAGCGGGATTTGGTTGCTTAGGAGAGCTCGACGGAACGGGGCGGCGCGGGCCCGTCGGCGGCAGGGAGCATGCTCTGTGCGTGCCGCGCCACGGCGACGGTGCTGCATGCGTGCGCTGGCGAGGAAATGGCCACGCGGAGCCACCAGGGGGTTTGGGGCGGCGCCGAACGGTGTTGAGCCGCCGTTCTGCTCCCTGTCGGCCGCTACGGTGGTTAGGCCGCCGCAAGACACGCCGGCACAGGCGGGCCAGGGTGCCACCGACGCCAGGAAGGCGCCAAGCGTGCGTGTGAGGCTCCGGACAAGCAAGCTAGGCCGCGAGCAACGTGCCAAGGGCATTGTGGCCGCGTGACTGAATTTCTGACGAAGATCGACACTGAAACTCTGAACTTAACTGAAGATGAACAGAAACAGTGCATGCAAGGTGTTCGACAGAATGATCTAGGCATGTAGGGATTTTTCCTTGAGCTGAAACTTGGTGGGGTGGCCTCTCATTGCACCAGGAGGCTTCCTGAATTTTGGTAGAATTTTTGGAGAAGTGTAGATATGAATTTCACCAAATTTGGCAAATCTGGTCCAAACTTGCAGAGAGTGAAATTTGAAATTTTTGAAAAGAAGAAGAGTGGATCAAGATGGTTCTAGGTTGTGGATGCTAAGGACAATCCAGAGAAGTTGGTTTGAGGTCAAAAATCAATTGTATCTTGGTACTTTCTTTGAAAATCACTCAGGCTCAAAATAATTGGCAGAAATGATTTGAGAGATAAAATAATTGAAATAAAATCCAAAACTTGTTTGGACTTGTTGAGACAGAGAATTTAGATTGTTCAAAGGTGGAGGGAGGGATTTTGAGAAGATTTACTATAGGAGACATGGTAAAACCATGGGGGTTTTCAAGATAAGAAAAACCTCAAAATTCATAGAGTTCTTTTTATAAGAAAAAGAATAATTTCCAAAAATATACTTTGAGAAGGGAACCATCAGAGAAATAATTTTAAATGATCAAACACCATAGTTTGAAGAAGATACAGAAATAAAATCCTTGCCAAAGAAGTTTTTAAGAGGAAGGTTTTCTGGAAAAAAATTAAATGGCCTCTTTTCAAAAACCAACAAAGTTTTTGCTGAAAACCAAATAAAAATTTTGGAGTGTCACACGGGAGGCTGGTTCTCCCGGCAGATAGAACTGCCATAAGAACGGCTGTCGGGAATTAGTTCTCCCGGCAGATAAACTATTCCCGGCAGTTTCTCTGCCCTAACCCATCTTTTTGCCAGCAGTTCAATTTCTCCTGGCAGACTAATTCCCGGCAGTTCCACTGCCGTCACAATCATGTTTACCCGGCAGTTGTTATGCCATAACACTATGTTTCACTAACATACTGTTTGAGGCAACATATACCTAATTTAATTTTCTTCCATTGTGTTCAGGGCAATCGGGACAGATCACACAATACACTTCACTCAAAGTTACATACAGGCCTCATCCAAAACCTTAAAACTCCATTCAATAAACATGGCAGACCAAATACATACGTTTGTGGATACATGCATGAAAAGAACATATATAAGGACGCTGTGGCCCTAAAGGAAAAGTACACGTGATTCTGATGTGGCACACAACAAAATATGAGCATACAATGGCTTATGTGCCAAAACAACCACCAAAATGAGCAGAGTAAAAATTGTTAATGTCTCAAGTTCAATAAACAACATTACATAATCACTCCAACTTAACTGTAGGTCTTCCAAATCTTCAGCAGCCTGTAGATATTCCACACCTCCATCAACTTGTGTATCTTTGCGAAACCTGCAACAGATAGGAAACTCCACACGGAGCTCTCATTTTGGATTTTAAATTGACACATTA
Source organism: Triticum dicoccoides (assembly GCF_002162155.2). NCBI lineage: Eukaryota > Viridiplantae > Streptophyta > Magnoliopsida > Poales > Poaceae > Triticum > Triticum dicoccoides. Next base: position 99,808,075 of record NC_041392.1, read on the forward strand.
AAGATTTTCACGTGCTACAGTTTAACTCGTCGACATAGATAAAACTCTTCCAAATGTGCAGCACTTCATTGTCACAGCAAGCAACATTACAAGTTAGATCAAGAAGGAATTATTAGCACTACACATACAAAAATCTTCCAGGGGCAAATATGGCAAAACATGAACTCATACAATTAATTTGCACTGAACATTCAAGAGCTAACTTCTAAGTACACAAAGTAATGCCAGGGAGATGCTCAGACCGTTTCAGTCCATGGACAAAAACTAATGTACAAGGCTAGTGCCTCGCCATTGCTATGCAAGTAGCTAGGGTTAGGCGTCTAGTGCTCATAAGATATGATTACGTAGAGGGCGCAGCGTGTTGTGCAAAAGCAAAAAATCCCCACTACTAACCTGAATCACATAATGCAGCTAAAATGGACATATTTTGTGATCTTTTAAGTGGGAGTCTAACTTTTTAGTTTCCTGGTTCCATGCTTTTGTTTTTGCAGTCAAAGTACATTGAAGCACTTAAGGAGAAAGCAGAACAACATAAAAAAAAGAACAGGGCATAGTGAACGAGACAAACCTTCATAAAGAGAGGAGCATGGAAGTCCCACCTGTTTGCTGGCAAATACATGTTTGTAACATCTACCTACAGAAAGAAACTTGAAGAGGACAAAACAATGGCTAGAGGTAGAAAGACAACAGCTTCAAGAAGTCATGATGCAATGCTATTTCCAGTAGGGGCGGCAGTACAAAACACACTCGCCACAAGAATGACCATTCTGCTTTGCATAATCAGGAGACGAGATGTTAACAAAGCACATTATATTTGCTGAATAATTTTTATTGCCTTGGCAAGCTGAAGGCTGCGAGCATTTGTGCCCTTTCGTCTATACTATTGTAACATGTAACTAGTGATTTGTAACAAGATTCTCGTAATGACTCAAATCAATAGTAATTTACCAGTCAGTGTTGGTATAACTTAGTAGCGGAATTCTAGGATACATGTAGCTTAGTAGTACAGAAAATTAGGATAATGTTCCGTAATGCTTGCCACAAGGCCAAGTTTATGCATGAGTAATTTCAGGACAAACTGGACAGAGAGATTAGGAAATTAGAAACAAAAAATCTAATTATCATCTAAATCTAATCAGAATCAAAAAATTAATCACAACTTCAAAAAATACTAATCAAACTTCTATGTATTTAAGCATAAGAACTTCAGGTTACCTTTTTTGCAAAACAGAGGATACATGTGCTCAGATTTCAAGCAAGTTTTTCTGTAAATTTTATGCTGGACATATTGCTTTGCACTTAATTAAGGACAATTGAGATATGGGTCCATGAACTAACCCCAAATAGCAATATGATAAAGCCAAAATCCTTAAGTTTTCACAGCAACCATTCCTACAACTACTGAGTCATCATGCTGTCACGTCATTGCAGTACATATACTTGTCATCAGTATATAAAAAATAGAAGAGTGCACATACATGTAACTATCTAATCAGCAAGTAATTAGACTTAGACCAATAGGAAAGGAAATGTATTTTTAAGTGGACAATCATGTTAATTCTTGTGCATAGTCCATACAAGAGTATAGCTGAACATAAACAAACAGCCTAAAAGGTTTGTACTTACTCATCAAATACTACCGATCTGAATGTCTTTTCATGCTCAATGAGATTGAATGGCACAATGTTGTAGATCAGCCCTTCACTTAGCTGGCCCCTGAATGCTCTAGAGCATCCATGATGCTGCCCTGGCCTGGCGCAGTGGTGAAGTCCTCCCCACTTGTGCCAAGAGGTCCTGGGTTCGAACCAGCCTCTCTGCATTGCACTTTGCAGGGGTAAGACTAGGTTCCTATAATCCCTCCCCAGACCCCACCTTGTGTGGGAGCTTCTATGCACTGGGTCTGTCCTTTTATCCATGATGCTGCCCTACACGTGTGAGTCAAATAGTATCATAGTCAGAGGAGATGATTCGTTAGATACAAAGTGAAAAATGTACAACACCAGCTGCAGTAGAACGACGTATCAATAATCAAAAATGTATGTCAATCGCATCGCATGGCAAACAAGACATGATTAGAGGTAGACACATGGATGAACTTTGGTGACCATGTGGAGCTTGAGATTGATTCCAAAAACTAACTCTCATTATGAAACAATCAACAGATTGCTCTGATCTGATGCCATTTCAACATGTAGCCAACAGGGGAAACTTTCCTGAACAACATTCAGAAAATTTCCCCTCTTTCCTGATTCGTCCTAACATCCTAACCTACTCATCTCCTAGTTAAGTTGTTATTTTAGGTGGCAGCAGATCTGGAAAGAACGGCGGAAAAAAATCATACTTTTGCCACTGGGCTACCATGGTCCAAGTAAACACAATACAGAGAAAGAAAGGCAAACCTTGCTGCTGCGCCATTGCTCGTGGACCTGCATGACAAGGTACTGTACTACTAGGGTTATATTACTTGTTCATGGCACTGCAATAAAGCCTTTTCTAAAATCTGAACCACATTCACTAGTTAAAACTTTATACTATAGAAGTAGTACTCCACTTTCAGTCTACATTTGCAGCAAAAATATACAGAAAGAAGTTCTCTAGCTATATTTGCAACACGAGTAAAGCTTTTCCCCCCAAAGCTTGCATGTAGTACTCCTACTGGGTTTCACTGATTTAGTATGCAGTTGGAGCACCCATTTGCTTCAATGGAAGATCTCTTCACCATAAGCAAAACTTGGGCTATCGGATGGCGAAGCTAGTCGTTATCTTCACAACTGTAGTGCCATATAAACTCAAACACTATCTGAAGTCATTCTAGTTACTGCTCAGAACAAAAGGGAACAGAAGTTTGCAAAGATTGATATCTCACCGGCCAAGTGCTCTCGGTAGGCAAGGAGGCGGCGCTGCCCCTGGGAGAGGATGTAGAGGAGCTGGAGCTTGTCGGGAGAGCGGTCGTACAGGAAGGTCCGGTGCTCGGGTGAGGGAGACAGGAGGCGGCCCAGCTTAGTGCTCGGGGAAGGATGCTCATGGAGGAGGAGGAGGCCCTACTCGGGGGAGAAATCTTGAGGAGGAGGCCTGCTCAGCGGAGGATACCTTGGCTGTTTTGGGGATGGAGGGCGGTCGGCGGCGTTCCTTCGAGGAAGCAAGCACTGGGTGTAGCGGGGGATGGGGAGGTAGCAGCGAAGGGTTTCATTGGTAGAGGATAGCGGTCAGCGGCGACTGTGTTCCGGGAGGAAGCCGGCGCTGCGGTCAAGTGGTTGGTGGCGGCGGCGTGGACGTGTTTGAGGATTAGGTTTTGGAAGATTTGGGGAAGAATTGGTCAGGGGCTCAGGGCGACAAGCCCACGACCAAAAGAACCCCTTGTGAGCGCCCTTTCTCCCGCGCGAGCGCGCTTGGCCCAATTGTTTTTTTTAAGAAACGGCCCAATTACCTTGGTTATGCGTCGCATACAAAGTTCCCGGCAGACAACAAGCCGCAGTTTAGTTAGGCCGGCAGATAGGATGACGTGCCAAGTGGACATCGTTGCTGGCAGTTTGTGTGCCCTCGTTGGTTAACTTCTCCTGGCAGTTTCTCTACCATTAAGTACTTCTACCGGCAGTTATTGAATTCCTGGCAGTTTCTTTGCCCTTGGTCGTGTATTTCTCCCGGCAGTTAACTGCCCCTAAATAGGTGTTGTGGTGTAGTGCTAGATGATTATGACATTGATATGAGTAAACATGAGACCTAAATGTAATTTTGAATATGGTTAGTTCATAATCTTTGCTAAAAACTTGAGTGCTGGCTTTACATATTTACAACAACAAGAGCAAACCGAGTTTGTAAAAGTTTTTCTTTCTCACTTTCAGTTTATCAACTGAATTGCTTGAGGACAAGAAAAGTTTTAAGCTTGGGGGAGTTGATACGTCTCCATCGTATCTAGTTTTCCAAACACTTTTGCCCTTGTTTTGGACTCTAACTTGCATGATTTGAATGGAACTAACCCAGACTAACGTTGTTTTCAGCAGAATTGCCATGGTGTTATTTTTATGCAGAAATAAAAGTTCTCAGAATGACCTGGAAATCAACGGAGATTATTTTTGAAATATATAAAAAATACTGGAAGAAGAATCCACGTCAGGGGACCCACTCCCTGTCCACAAGGGTGGGGCGCGCCCCCTGCCTAGTGGGCCCCCTAACGCTCCACCGACCTCAACTCCTACTCCATATATTCACTTTCGGGGAGAGAAAAATCAGGGAGAAGTATTCATCGTGTTTTACGATACGGAGCCGCCGCCAAGCCCTAAACTCTCTCGGGAGGGCTGATCTGGAGTCCGTTCGGGGCTTCGGAGAGGGGAATCCGTCTCCATCGTCATCATCAACCTTCCCCCATCACTAATTTCATAATGCTCACCGCCGTGCGTGAGTAATTCCATCGTAGACTTGCTGGACGGTGATGGGTTGGATGAGATTTATCATGTAATCGAGTTAGTTTTGTTAGGGTTTGATCCCTAGTATCCACTATGTTCTGAGATTGATGTTGCTATGACTTTGCTATGCTTAATGCTTGTCACTAGAGCCCGCGTGCCATGATTTCAGATCTGAACCTATTATGTTTTCATGAATATATGTGAGTTCTTGATCCTATCTTGCAAGTCTATAGTCACCTATTATGTGTTATGATCCGTTAACCCCGAAGTGACAATAATCGGAACCATTACCGGTGATGACCGTAGTTTGAGGAGTTCATGTATTCACTATGTGTTAATGCTTTGGTCTGGTACTCTATTAAAAGGGGGCCTTAATATCTCTTAGTTTCCAATAAGACCCCGCTGCCATGGGAGGGTAGGACAAAAGATGTCATGCAAGTTCTTTTCCATAAGCACATATGACTATATTCGGAATACATGCCTACATTACATCGATGAACTGGAGCTAGTCCTGTGTCACCCTATGTTATAACTGTTGCATCATCGATTGCATCCGACATAATTCTCCATCAGCGATCAAATGCCTACGAGCTTTTCATATATTGTTCTTCGCTTATTTACTTTTCCGTTGCTATTGTTACAATCACTACAAAACCCAAAAATATTACTTTTTCTACCATTACCATTACTATCATATTACTTTGCTACTAAATACCTTACTGCAGATATTAAGTTTCCAGGTGTGGTTGAATTGATAACTCAGCTGCTAATACTTGAGAATATTCTTTGGCTCCCCTTGTGTCAAATCAATAACTTTGGGTTGAATACTCTACCCTCGAAAAATGTTGCGATCCCCTATACTTGTGGGTTATCATAGGACAGTAGCAAATTTCCCTCAAGTGGATGACCTAAGGTTTATCAATCCGTGGGAGGCGTAGGATGAAGATGGTCTCTCTCAAACAACCCTACAACCAAATAACAAAGAGTCTCTTGTGTCCCCAACACACCTAATACAATGGTAAATTGTATAGGTGCACTAGTTCGGTGAAGAGATGGTGACACAAGTGCAATATGTATGGTAGATAAAGATTTTTGTAATCTGAAAATCTAAAAACAGCAAGGTAACAAGTGGTAAAAGTGAGCGTAAATGGTATTGCAATGCTAGGAAACAAGGCCTAGGGTTCATACTTTCACTAGTGCAAGTTCTCTCAACAATAATAACATACTTGGATCATAAAACTATCCCTCAACATGCAACAAAGAGTCACTCAAAGTCACTAATAGCGGAGAACAAATGAAGAGATTATTGTAGGGTTCGAAACCACCTCAAAGTTATCCTTTCTGATCGATCTATTCAAGAGTCCATAGTAAAATCACACGAAGCCATTCTTTCCGTTCAATCTATCCTAGAGTTCGTACTAGAATAACACCTTAAGACGCAAATCAACCAAAACCCTAATGTCACCTAGATACTCCAATGTCGCCTCAAGTATCCGTGGGTATGATTATAAGATATGCATCACAAAATCTCAGATTCATTTATTCAACCAACACAAAGATCTTCAAGGAGTGCCCCAAAGTTTCTACCGGAGAGTCAAGACGAAAACGTGTGCCAACCCCTATGCATAAGTTCACGAGGTCACAAAATTCGCAAGTTGATCACCAAAACATACATCAAGTGGATCATGTTACCCCATTGTCACCATAAATAAGCACATGCAAGACATACTTCAAGTGTTCTCAAATCCTTAAATACTCAATCCAATAAGATAACTTCAAAGGGAAAACTCAATTCATCACAAGAGAGTAGAGGGGGAGAAACATCATAAAATCCAACTATAATAGCAAAGCTCGTGATACATCAAGATCGTACCACCTCAAGAACACGAGAGAGAGAGAGAGAGAGAGAGAGAGAGATCAAACACATAGCTACTGGTACATACCCTCAGCCCTGAGGGTGAACTTCTCCCTCCTCGTCATGGAGAGCGCCAGGATGATGAAGATGGCCACCGGAGAGGGATTCCCCCCTCCAGCAGGGTGCCGGAACGGGTCTAGATTGGTTTTCGGTGGCTACGGAGGCTTCTAGTAGCAGAACTCCCGATCTAGGTTATTTTCTGGAGGTTTCTGTATTTATAGGAATTTTTGGCGTCGGTCTCACGTAAAGAAGGTGCCCGGGTCGTCCACAAGGCAGGCCCACGCGCCTTGGGGGGGCACCCTCGTGGATGGCCCGGGACTCTACTGGACCAACTCTTTTACTCCGGGGTCTTCTTTTGGTCCATAAAAAATCATCAAAAATTGGCACGTTAATTGGACTCCGTTTGGTATTCCTTTTCTGTAAAACTCAAAAACAAGGAAAAACATAAACTGGCACTAGGCTCTAGGTTAATAGGCTAGTCCCAAAAATCATATAAAATAGCATATAAATGCATATAAAACATCCAAGGTTGATAATATAATAGCATGGAACAATCAAAAATTATAGATACGTTGGAGACGTATCACATAGACAAACATAGTGTCACTAGTTTGGCTCTACACTACAAAAAAATACACTTCCGTGATGATACGTGTTTGTCACAGTAGGTCACTTTTTTGTCATGCATGTACATCCATGACAAATTTATGACAGAATCAAGATAGTCATACCTGTGCTGTCGTAGAAGTGTTCCATGACATTACCAAAATTATCATCACGGAAGTGTCCACTTCCATGACGATAAACCGCGCGTCACAGAAGTTCTTTCGTCAAGGGTGACCGACACATGGCATCCACCGTAACGAAACGCCATTAAGGTATCGGGTCGGGTTTTGGATCCGATAACCCGTTAACAGCACCGACCAATGGGAAATTTCCACGTGTAAAATTCTTATTGGCCGGACGAAACACATGTCAGCTCGTTAGTGGGTCTGATAGGAGCCTATGATACATTGACATGTGGCACTGCCCAACAGAGGCCCATTCCTGTGAAAAGGCCGGCCTGTTTGACTTGGTCAAATGGTGGCGGGCCGGCCCATGGAAAGCCTGTTAATGGCATGTTCGCATATAGCCCATTTACAGCCCGCTAACCCAAGGCCCGCTACGCCCTATCCGAATTAGGCCCAGTAGCGTCATCTAGGCCATCCAATATGATTCCAGCCCGTTTTCACATCTGGCCCATGTATGGCCCATGACGTCTTTCGGCCCATATGAGGCCCTATGTAACTCTTGGCCTATTAACGGCCCGTGGTGAAACTAGCCCGTAATGAACAGTGTATCACTTTACACCCATTAACGGCCCGTGGTGAAACTGGCCCATAATGAACAGTGTATCACTTTATACCCCATTAATGGCCCGTTATTCCGTTGGGCCGTTTCCAGCCCATGTTATCTTTCGGCCTTCTCAGAGCCCATTTATTCTTGGGCTCATTTCCAGCATTCGTTTACTTACGGCCTGTTACTGTCATTTTTTGCTTGTGGGCCAAATTCAGCCCATGGTTACAGTCGGCCCATTTGTGGTTCGTTAATACATTGGGCCTTTTTCATAGCATCATCAAATACGGCCTATTAACGATGGCCCATTATGGTCAGCCCATGAACGGACGATTCCAACTCTAGCCCGTTTACGGCCATAATGCGGCCTGTTATTGGCCCATGTTTGGCCAATCGATCATACGGCCCGATAAGGCCCATTGTTGATACGGCCCGTAGAAGGCCTACTGTTTCTACAGCCCGTAGAAGGCCCACTGTTTCTATGGCCCGTAGGAGGCCCAGTGTCACTACAGTAAATATTAGCCCATGGTTATTGTGGCCTAGGTTAAAAAAATAGGTTATTGCAGCCACTAGTTAACCGCGGAAAAAGAACTGCAATGACTACAAGCAAACAAATAAACAAGACAACAAGGAAATAAATAAGCAAGCAACTAACGCTAGGCTATCACGGCTATTACACATATTACACCCACTGGGCATCAAAGTTCGCCACCAGTGCAAATATAGGGAACAAAGCAGCATATCATATACACTGGCCATAAAAATTGGCCACCAGTGCAAATAAACGCGGTAGCAAAACAAGAGCATAACTGAAACAACTTCAGAAGAGCTCAAGAAACGTTATCCTGGGTATCCACCATGCTAGCAATAAGCTTAGCAAGCTGATTAGCTCTGTCCTGCTTGGCGCTAAAATCCTCCGACGCTTGCTGTTGCACCAGAAAGTATGCATCTGAATGCTCCAGGGACTTCCACAGTCCTTCCGCTTCTTGTCGCAGCACAGCTGATCGATGTCTTTCAGCTTGTAGTTGAGACTCAAGAAACCGAACTGATTCAGACAGTGAGTTTGAATAGCTTGTGCAAGCAGTAGTGGCCAGTAACTCCAACACTAAACCAAGACAGGATGTGTCACTATCCTGAACCTTATCTGCATTACTTCCTTTACCGTTGCTGAATAAGGCACTCTTCCCTAATATTCTGTCAGCATTCTAAAAGAAGAAACAAGCAGACACATAACAAGTTTAGCATGTACTAGTATATGAAACTCATTTTGGTGAACCAGTTCATTAGTAAGGTGGACATGATTAAACTACCAAGTCTTCTATTGCCAAGTACTAGTACATAATAAAAGCATCAAACAAACATATATCTATGTCCTATGGTAGCAATGGAACCTTAAATTAGAACAGTTGTTCTTCAGGTTTAGGCACTTGTTCTACATGAACAGAGTACAGTAAGTCGCAAGAATATAATACTTAAAAATAGAAAATGAGCTCATAGACCTTACCACATTCTTGGTTCGGAACCAGTACAGAACAAGGCGTTCCCAGTCATCATCCGGTAAATGTGTCCCAGGAGAACGTAAGGGAATTTGATGAGTTTCTTTGCCGGTGAAGTACGTTTTCTTCAGGTAATTCCGATACTGCCACCAAGCATTCTTGAAGATAGCAGAGGTATTAGCACAGGTTACCTCATCCTGAGTTTCCAAATCGGTCCTTGTCTATAGAGAAAAATGGGAAAATTTGTTGTATTATAACCATCATGGAGGTAGGATGTATGGGACGAAGCAAAGTAATTGCCATGAATAACATTACTTACACATAACTCCTGGACAAACACCTGCAACTGGCATTTTCCTTCATCTTCAGTATAATATTTCCAAGATGGGAAGATACGCACATACGATTTAACAACATCAAATGCGATAGATGCTAAACTACGACTAGCTGGTTGTGCTTCCTCCACGGGAATAAGCGTACTAACTGGTGGAGTTGGGGTTCGCCGTGATAGTACTGGCCCTTTGGGCACTGGAGCTGCCTTACTAACTGCTCTTGTTTGGGAGCTCTGTGGTGGAGATGGTGCTGTGTCAACAGGAACTGGGTTACTATCGGCTGGGGTTGGGGTTAGATTGGGTGAAGCTGGTTCTCTGTCCATCGTAGTAGGGGTACAATCTGCGAGAGTTTGGGTTATGTGTGGTAGGGCTAGTTCTTGTGCATGTACAACCGGGGTGCTATCTCCACCAAGAGGTAGCAATGTTTTATTTGAAGACCGTGTTTTTTAGTCCGCTAGATACTGGCATCACCCGCTCCAATTCAAATGGCTGATAAACAGGAAACATAATTGAATGTACAGACATTGTATGAGAGACAAATGCAATAGATAGTGTGGAAAAAAGAGGGCATGAAATAGTTGACATGTATATTGTTTAACTAAAATGGATAGCATGACATAATTTCACATATATGATGTCTATCTAAACTGGATATCATAGCATAACATAATTCAAAAATATGACGAATAACTAAACAGGATCGCATGACATAATTCACCTACATGTTATCTAAGTAATCAGGACCACATCATTTAATTCACACATTTGATTTATATGCTAAATAGAGGGCATTCGATATGATGTCTGAACTAAGAACATGGTGTTGAATATTGTGTATATGATGTCTAAACTATGCAATGCAAGACACCGTATGCATGATATGAGCTTTATAACCGTGCCAAGTTGGAGCATACACCTCAGTGGGGGAATAGGACTGGTCATCTGTCTCTGAATCCATCTCTGAGGAGCTATCGGAACCCAACAAGAGATCTGCTTCGACAGGTAGCACTGTCTTCTCTGAAGGCCTTGTTTTCACTCCAGATTTTTCCATCTCCCACCCAAATGGCTGATTCACAGGAAGAGTAGTTTAATGTACAAACATTGTCGACAAATGGAAATGTAATGAAGAAAAGGATGGGAAAGATATCATTCAAATATATGATGCCTGGTTAAACAGCATGGCATTGCACATTTCACATATATTATGGCTGGCTAAAAGACATGAGACTGCATAATTCCCATATATGATATAGAAACTAAACAAGTGGCATTAGAGAACATGTCTAAACTAAGCAGATGACATATATGATGTCAAAAGTAGGCACTGCAAGGCAACATATGCATGATATGACTAACATCATCATGCCAAGGTAGAGCAAACACCTTGGGGGTAAATAGGAGTGGTCAGCGGCGTTCGAATCCGCCTCAGAACAGATATCTTCCTCTGGATTACAATCTGGAGAGGGGTGGGGGGGTGTCATTGAACCCACCATGGAGCAATGTTTGCATGACATTTTATTGCCGCGGAAAACTCTTCTCTTTTTCTCTACATGTTCAGCATTACTGTGTACAATATCTGACATGCATACAAAAAAATATGGTGAGATTATGTAAGGAGAGCATGCAGAAATTTAGAGTGATGGCAACAACCAGTGGATCGATGTTTTTCCATTGAACCAAAATAGCCCTAATGGATCAACGTGAATGTATAGTAATAAGTGATGCAACAAGTGTACAACCTCTTTACCATAGCCGTGTCGACCTCAGTATCATTGGGTTGGTCGCTGAAGCAGTTGAGGCAGAGGTGGCTGTCGGAGGTGTGGAGGAAGATCTGAGGAATCTGTAGACGGCGTCCAGGGCACTGCTCTGTTGTGACGGATTGTTCTGTCGTTGGAGCAGCTCCGGTGAGCTGTAAGACATCAAGGCTGAAGTAGCAAAAGACAGACATCGTCAATCTCAAGTGGGATTCTAATAGCATCTCCAATAGATGATGTAAAATGGATGTAAAATTAACATCACCAAAAACCACCTGACTACAACAAATGAGGTAAAAACTGTTGAATCTGAACTTAAATGTTGAAACTGAAATTTACTGTGGAATCTGAATGCTACTATTGAAACTGAACGCAATGGTAGCAGAGAGGCACTTGACATGTAGTTTAGGGAGGGCCTGCAGTTCATCTTCAACCTGCACCCCCCTGAGCCGCCAGCCACCACCGGCTGAACCCCCGGCCCCAGCGCCGCCTCGCCGCCCCGAAACAACTCGCCACCGCCGCCCCGGCCAGCCCTCTAGGCCCCCCGCCCCCCGCCTGAACCCTAAGATAGATAGTGGGGTACCTCTCCGGCGAGCCCCCGTCCCTGCAGTGGGTGGTTCTTCCTTAACTTCGGCGAGCCCCCCCAACCCCTGAAAATCGACTGACCCAAAAGTCGATTCAGTCGACTGAAGTGTGGCTTAATCGGAGCAGAGCAGCAGCACGAGCGAGGGGGAGAGCAGCAGCAGCAGCTGGGCGAGCGAGTGATCGAGCGAGAGTCGGAGCAGCAGCAGCAGATCTGGCTGGTATGGACGCCGCCGGTGAAGGGGCCTCGCACTGGGGGAGAGCCGCCGTGGAGATGTCGCCCGCAGCGCCGGCTTCAAGGTAGCCGCTCCATGGGGGTGCGGGATGGAGCACCGTCGGCGCCGGGAGGTCGAGTTAAGGAGAAGGTGCGATGCGATGAGTGTACAACCTCTTTGGTGGCGCCGAGTAGGCCTCGGCTTCATCCGAGGAGTCGGTGAGGATGCCGCGGTTACGATGGAGCAGGTTAAGGCGGCGCTGTGGGGATGGAGCAGTCGCGATAGACAAGGCGATTGTCGGAGCAGCTCCTTGGAGGTGGAGGACGGGGCGGCTGAACCGGCGAGACGGCGAGATGGACGACGGATCCTCATCCGGGGAGGTGGACAAGGGACGTCGAGCTATTGCGCTGGACGATGTCGTCGGGGAAGAGGCTCCGGCTGGGCAGCGGTGACGTGGCGGACGGAGGAGGGTGGGGTTTCGCGGCTGGAGCGGAGAGGTTATGGCGGCCTGGGATTTCGAATGGCGAAAAGGGGGCGATGGGAGGGGGTGAAGCATGACTTAGGAACGCGCTTGTCCAAAATGTAGGGTGTGTTACAAAAGTACCCCCCACCGATTTGAACTAGCGGCCCTTTCGGCTCAGGGTTAGAAGGGGGATTTCGCGTGTCGGGATTTGGCAGCTGGAGGGAGTTTTCGCGCGCGTTGTAATTTCGGGATAGCAAGGTGCGGGTTGTGAAGGCGCCAGTTTTGGGAGCACGATATCTGAATTTTCGAGATATAACAAGACGCGGGTTGAATCTTAGGTACAAGCCTAACGTGTAGTAATATTGTACTTGTACGCACCAAATTAATTCGCACTTCCCTCAACCAAAAAGAAAACGAAAAAATAAAACTATTCACACCACACAAAGAGAGAGTCTTGCCCGTTTTCCTATACAAATGCTATTCAAAGCTACTTCCTCCTTCCATCTATATAGGGCCTAATGCGTTTTTCGATGCTAACTTTGACCAAATATTAGAGCAATGATATATGACATGCAACTTACACAAAGCACACCGTTAAATTCGTCTGTGAAAGGTTCTTTCAATGACATAATTTTCACATTGTGCATGTCATGTACTATTAATCTTGTCAATAGTCAAAGGCAGTCTTAAAATCTCATTACGCCCTATATAGATGGAAGGAGGGAGTATGAATCCATGTTATGTACGATTAAATTTTTTCGCTTGCTGTATAATGCATGTGACCTACTCATACCAACATTTTAGTGCATTCCAAGTGTCTATACTACCACTGCAATTCAAACTAAATTTGAATTCGTTTCTCTATTTCAATAAGAATCTACAATCATGATTGTTGCCAACTTCAACCATCATAGTTTCCTTGCTATCCGTCAGATATAAATCAGACGGCCTATAATGCAGGATGGCAGGCACACCATCATCAACAACTCCATTTTTTATAAGAGTAGAGATAAAACATATTAAATATAGTATACCATGTTCATAACCACACCATGTGTATCACCGCTATATATATTCACACATCCGTCGGTTTGAAACACTATGATAAATTCTTCAAATATCCGAATTCGCTTTTTATAATGAAGTATATATGATCTCTATTCGTCTTTTACACCCACACAACCCTCTTATCTTTGTAGCTAGCGCTAACTTTCTCTTGTGCATGCACACGCCCGCATCCCTCTCACCCTCCCTCAGCATTCTCTAGCTCCATCGCGCAAATTTGTCTTTTCACTTTAGGTCGTTCACCCATGGTGTGTGTAGGCCCCCCAGCTCCTTCTTTACGGCACACATCGATCGATATGCCTCTCTAGCCAGGTGTGCCTAGCACAAACACAAGCTTCCCCTCTTCTCTTGTCACCGTCCATGCCTCACTCCCATCACTCTTTTCATCGTTCTCGTACTCGCACACTCCTCCCCCTCGATATAGTATTCCTCTTGTACCACCTCCTACATGCATCCCCCTCTCTCTATCCTTCTCCTTGTGCCTCATTTGCTTCTAACACACACATGCATGTATACCGATTGATCTCCCAACATATACCTAGATCGATTTTAACTACCCCCCCCCCATGGATCGACGTACCTCACAAGTTATGTCTCTCCTTTATCTTACAAAGGGCGATTGATCTTCCTATGTAGTTACGTCTGCTTACCACAACCACATCGCCCCCCCTCGTCATTTGTGCATGCCTCCTGACCCGTCTCTCACACGCACGTGCACAGACAACAAGCAGCCATCTCCTCTCTTATTGCTATTGCGGGCGTGCCCTCCGTTTTTCTAGCAAGCCTATCCCACCATTTGTTAGAAGCAACTCCACTACCACCCCCTCCAACACTCTAGCTCTGTCTCTCTCCGAACCTTATTCGTCTCTTGCACATATGCATGGATGCCGATCGATCTCCCTCAATACATGAGACAGATCGATCTCCTTAATACATGAGGTAGGCCTCTCTCCTCCTCCACACATATACCAGCCATTGTACCTCTATAGTTAATTGGGCCTCCCTCTTCCCCCACCACACACCGATAGTCAAGTGCTGCAGGTAGGTATCCATGCCACAGAGACAAACTGCACATGTCCCATCTCACGTTCCAGTAGGCCAGCCACTCTATATCTTTGACGTGGGCACACACAAATTCGATGGCACTCTTTATCGATCGCGCGCGCGCACACACACAAATTCGATGGCACTCTTTATCAATCGCGCGCGCGCACACACACACACACACATCATCATCATCCCTCTCTTCGATTCTATGGACACCTCAAGCTGATGATACCTCACTCTCTTCTCGTGGATCGCCCCCTCTATATATATGTTATATCCAGGACTCTATTTCACACACATTGCATATGTCAAAAAATTTGATTGACCCCCCCCC
>NC_041392.1:99823216-99834028 GCF_002162155.2 Triticum dicoccoides
CCACACACTATATCTCTCTAGGTTTGTATCTCTCTCACACAACCCCACATAGGTGGTGTACGTATACAAGAAGAGAATAGGTGCACCGTGCACGTACTCACGCTTCGTGCCCAGCCACACCCGCGCGGGTACACGGTGGAGCTCATTTTTCCGCAGAAGGTGAATTTGTTTTTGAAACATCAAGTGGCCAGAGACTCGAAAACTTATTTGCCCATTAGTGACTTGTCAGGGCGGTGGATTTTAGTTTGTACGATAATGCTGCATCCACCTAAAGTAACGAAAGTTCTTAGGTAAACTTCCTAGTAATTCCCTCTTCGTAGGTGCAGCATTACTCCTAACATTTGTAATATCAGTTTGAAACTTATAATATTGCCATGTCCTATTCCTGCGTTTTCAAAATCCTGCGAATCAAACAGGTCCTGAGTTGGTGATGATGTTGTGCCTCCCATTTTTCACCAATAGTCGTCGGATCTAGATCTGACGCATACAAACCAAGCTTCTCCATTTTTGCAAAAAGATGCCCGCACTTGTTCCCTATTTACAAACAACTCCTTGTCTCGCACAATCTAGGAGTCGAAGGCCGTGGAAAAATCTGGCGCGATGGCCGCTGCCGGAGCTGTCCACCCCCAATCTTGGTGTTCCGTGCAATGCACGGGCATCTACGCACGGGAAATTATGTTGAACAGGGCTAGTTGTAAGCAGGCTAGCTCTACAACCATGATGATAGTGACTGCAGACGGTGAGGCTGACTATGGTATGCCGAACACGGCGCCTATACTTAGGTGTCATCTCCGGCGCAGGGTCTTCTCACTTCACTGTGAGGAGGAACACGTAATAATTTGACCAACGGGTAGTATAGTGCTAGTACTCCTACTACTACATTGGTAGTACTACTACAAGTACTAGTAGCACCACCGTCTGGATTTAGGAGTACTACCACGTCCACCGGCACCGAGGAACATCTCCAGGTAGTATTGCTTGAGGCCGCCAGGGCGAGGGGCCGCTTGGACAACAACTTCGTCTCCTTGTTCGACGAGGTCCTCGTCGGTTTCCTCGACAAGTTCACCGTCGTCAAGAAGCTTGCGGACGACTTTGACGTAAGCCTCTAGCCAACGCGCCCAGGCTCTGCGATGCCCGCCACCCTCAATGGCCACTATGGTAACAACCTCTTCGACGCACTGGTGGCCCTGCGACTGCCCGTCGTCGCGCCGGAGAATGTCCACCTCGAGGTCGCGCTCGCCGCGTAGCGCCTGGCGCAGCAAGACACCATCGACATAATCACCCACGTCTACGCGCAAATCGTCCACAAGGACTACTACATGCAAGAGGAGGACGATAGGACGCTGGCCTTCTTGGAGCGCAGGGCAACCTTGGACGTCACTGTTCAGAAGCACGTTGAGCTCGCCGCCAATGCCGCTGCTCCTCACACGTTGGTTGGTGACCCGGCGCACTAGGGCACTCGCTGCTCCTCACATACTCCATGCATGAACGGCGCCAGAACCAAACTTCTCATTACTCTAGGCAAAATCGTTATTTTCTATCTATCGGTCGCGCCATGGAGCATAAACAAATTTTACAAGTTACGAGTTCAAAAGAAAAAGCATGTTGTGTTCGTGTCGCACCCCCACATGGTTGGTCCGGCACGCCGCTCAAGCAGGAATGCGTGCGGTGTTGCATTTTCACTTACAAGTGGGACCGCAGTTGAGCAAACCGACTATCGGCAAACCCCCACCCCGCCCACCATGCGATGGCTGAGAAAACAGGAGGGAGAAGAGATGGTTGTAGCACGAACTCCAGGAAAATTGGTGTCGGATGGGACTCGTGTGGGTGGCGTGTGCCGTACTGCTAGACGTGAATGCTACTGAGTTATGGCCCATGCCACCTCACCATATCGAGCCTATATCGAGGTACGTAGAACAAATTTCCTGCAGTCCGTGCTCAGCCCTCCTCTATCTCTCTTCTCAGCCAGCCAGCGGACGCGCGGAGCCCATCGTTTGTTTGCTCACATGCGGCCCCACATGTCAGTGAAAACGCAAGAGGACCCACTGAACCTGCACATCTTTCACCTCGACGTGCTGGTGATGAAAAACAAATCCAATAGAAGATCTTCGGTGGCCGCTTTTGGAGTTACTCAAGAGTAGTAAGATTCTATTTACAGTTTAACCCAAGATGCACATCTCGTGGCTTCAACTACCACTCTATTTTCTTTCATGACACGACCTGGATGCTGGATGTCCCACGTGTCGGCAAAAGGAGGAAGAACCCGACCAAATCTTCGGTTCTGCTCTCGTATTAGACTAGTTGTGGTAACTTCAAATTTTTATTGTGTACTCCCTCCGTTCCAAAATACTTGACTTCCATTTGTCCAAAAATGGATGTACCTATATACTAAGACATGTCTAGATACATACATATATATATATATATTGACAAATAGAAGGCATGTATTGTGCAACGGAGGGAGTAGAATGGATGCAAGTTTTTGTATTGGTAAGAAGAGTACATCCATATATTGATAGAGCACAATTTAGTAGATGTTCTATCACTTTTAGCTAGCACAAACGCAAGATCGAGCCTCTGCAGATCAACAATGAATGCATCGAGAAGGCACTAATCCAACTTACAGGAGTAGTAAAATGTATTCTTGTGGTTCTTGTTTTCTTTGGTCTTGCTTTTCTAGTCAAAATTATCATTGGAGTCCGTGCAAAACGGAGGTGCGTTTGGGGTCATGCGTTGGAGTTGGCCTTACAAGTGGGACCGCAGTTAAGGAAACCGACTATTGGCAAACCCCCACCTCGCCCGCCGCGCGATGGCTGAAGTTAGAGAAACGACGAGGTTGAAGAGATTGCTCTAGCACGAACTCCAAAAAATAATATGGTGTCAGATGGATGTCGTGGTGGTGGCGTGTGCCGTACTCCTGGACGTGAATGCTTGTTCTGGCCCATGCCACCCTACTACTCCTACTACTTTCTCCTACTAGTATATAGTATACTAGTATCGAGGATTCGAGGTGCTGGTTACGTACAACGAACACATTAACATATGGCTACAGTAAAAACACCCGCCCAACGCTAGAAGCATGTGAAGCTAGTACAAATTTAGAGAAGTGACTCGAAAGCCATTCATAAATTTAGTAAGTTTATCACAGGCATATCATTTTATTACATAGAACAGGTCATCAACCCACATCGACAACGAGGATACATTATAAATACTAAAGTTTTCACCACACAACAAATAACAAGCCATGAAATGAACTTCAACTCAACCATTCCGCGGTGTTGGAAACGCTTGCTTTGAACCACAACTGATTCTCTGGGACGGGCCATTTGTTGACGATCTGGAGACCAACGGAGGACCGATCATCCAGGCTGAAGCGGCCTACTATATCAGTACGAGGGTAGGGAACCACCCAAATGTCCGAGGTATAGACACAGTTGCTTCTCATAAATGTGTCAACAGCAGTTGGATCGCCTTTCACCATCACCAGATAGTTTTTTCCAAGGAAGAGCGAGTTTTCTCCAAGACTATCAATTCTGTGCCAGGGAGAAGGAGTTGGCGCTAGCACACTAGTATCCATCCCGAATACCATGCAACGGGTGTTGGAATAGGTCCGGAGAGTGCGACCATGGGAGACACCTGCTTCCTTACCAGTAACATCATCAGTGGGTTGTATACACACAAGAAGAGGTGATACATCGAAATTAGTTGCCAGGCGCCACAGAGTATATCGGCACTGCTCGTCCTCATGCTCGTGATCATCACCATCGTCATCTCCCCGTTGGTTATAAAAAATTTCAAGTATAGGTGGTGGGATGTTCACAGGACCTTAGAAGGTTAATTAGTAAAGGGAAACTTGCTAACCCGCATGCATGTGGATGAAACAATTATAATTATGGTGGAAGAAAAACGTACCGAAACTACTAGGATGCCATGCAAAAACAGTGCCACGAGTGGTGGCAGGAAACACAAGGCCCTCGTATTGAATTGCATCACAGTACTCATCCGTGTACAGAAACTGATTTTTGAGCAATATCCATCGAGTCGAACCACGAAGGACGGCAACAAGCTTGTTGAAGATAGCAACAACTTGATCGTTGTTGTAATTCCAAGAGCGGTTGGGAACTCGACAAATTGCTATCTTCAGTAGAAGACAGTCACCATGATCGTATTTGAACGTGCGTACATTACCAGTGTGCTCAACCTCTGGGTAGTGTGCTGAGATTTTTGGAAGTGGAACCCGGTGACTAGTGTACACATTCACAAGTTTCCACTCGCAGTTGGACCCAATGTAAATAACCCAATCTCCATTTTCGCCCGCCCAAGCCTTGCCCTCGAGCGATGGCATCTTAACATCATACGTATCATTATCAAGCGGCATCAACTGGCACATGGCGAGGCCTCCATCGTGCCGGCGCCAGTCATTAGGGTCACGGCGAAGAAGATAGGGGAGATCAAACCGCTCCTTGACTCTTGGGTTCTTTCTAATGAAGTTATTAGTAAAGTCAAGAATGGGCTTGAACAAACCTGACATGCTAGCCGAGGTGATGACATCGCATCGATCAATGAGTTCCTCCACCACATCATCTTTCAGATCGGGGTAAGAATAACGGGGTCGTTTCCGGTCTGTTCCCTCCATGGAGAAGACGATCGAACAATGGCAGAAGAAAGGGTGAAG
Source organism: Triticum dicoccoides (assembly GCF_002162155.2). Classification (NCBI taxonomy): domain Eukaryota; kingdom Viridiplantae; phylum Streptophyta; class Magnoliopsida; order Poales; family Poaceae; genus Triticum; species Triticum dicoccoides. Next base: position 99,827,895 of record NC_041392.1, read on the forward strand.
GGCTGAAGCAAAATGGAGGAGGGAGAGGAAGAGCATGCGACAGCAGTTCCAAATCGAGAGGGAAAGGCGAAGAGTCAGTGGATGGTTGCGAGTTTGCCACGGTTCACAAAGAGGCGCCCCGGCCTACATGTCCATTCGGAAATACTCCTACTACTCGCCGTCATCTCACTGATATGTTGGAACGGGACCACATATCAACGAAATATGGTGTGTAATTTCTCGTGCAAAATTCGATCTGGCCGCGTTGGCCTGAGGTGCTGCATTAGTTATTGACCTTTATTTTTTTAATGTCGTCCCGATCAGTTTTGAAGCACGACTAACTGGTACTGTACGTGGAGAGGATGACAGCAGGGACCCGCCAAAGTCATGGCAGCATGCATGGAAGTGCCTCCTTATTTCAAGCCAATAAAAAATGGCTCCTCCTAGTGGATTTCTGACATCTGGGTCCCATGCCATTGTCAACGTAGTCAATAAATGAGAGAATTGCACAACGAGTGGCTGACACCAGGGACCCAGCAGCTCGCCCAGTTATTTTTGTTTTGGGTTAATTTGATAAATGCCACTCCAAATCTGTTGTATCCGAGAAATGCCACTGCAATTTCCAAACTTTGAAAAATGCCATTTCATGCCATTTCTAGTGGCATTTTTCAAATTCTATAGTGGCGTTTTTCAAAGTTTGAAAACTGCAGTGACGTTTTTCAAAGTTTGCAAAAATTGCAGTGGCATTTTTCAAAGTTTGGAAATTGCAGTGGCATTTTTATGAATCGCCATAATTGGAATGACATCTATCTATACCTATACTAATTCTAGACTTTCAAGAAATTCCACGTTAATTAGATTTTACGAGTCATTAATCTGGTGGGACCAAGTTATTACGGTGTAGATCTGCCCGTGAACTCCCTAATTAAAGCAACCAAACTCTATCTCTTTGACAAAAAACAATCTTTGTTAGAAAAAACAATCTCAATGTCTTTAACAGAAAAACAGGAAAGACAATCTCCATGTGGTTTTAAAATCCACCTTAAAGTAACCTCTATCTCTGTTTGACAAAAAAACAATCTCTATCTCTTTGACAGAAAAAAAGAAAAAAATCTCTATGCACTTTTAGACTCCACGGCCTCTTCATCTCCCGACGCCATCTTTCTCTCCCTTCACAAACTTTTCCTATTCTGTATAATCAATATCTCTCCCATATTTACAACGGATCGAATGCATCCACGGCCTGTTCCTCATCTCCATTATCTCTCTCCATCCAATGGAAAACAAAGTAACCTGGGAAGTATGGATTCAGTGTGCGTAAAGAGTTTATTAGATCAAAAAATTTCCTCATCTAGATCAGGTTCGTTTTCTTGCCGGTTTACATTTGAATCTACTGTTGTGTATTTGGATTCTATATGATCGTTGCTTCTAAGAAGGCAACTAACAGATCCAAGGGTGGGGGCTTAGGCTCAAGCGACATCCAGCGTCGTTGCATCCAACCCTCCAAGCAACACCACAAGAAAAGCATGGATCCAGCACGAACTACATAGTTATGAGTGGATTGAAGCCCATCACCGGGGCTGCTAAGCATGATTCTGTAGACAGAGGATGTGCGTGCTGAAGCCCCAACCACAGCAACACACGAACACAACATTAGTTCTGAGCGGTTCGTTTTCTGTGATTGCTTTATATGTGCAATTATAGAGTTGTATCTACGCCTATGTAATTTCACATCGTGTATCTGCATGTCGAATTCGAACTATCTGTCAAAAATATTGTGTACTCCAACTTAACGTATCAATAGTTCAATATTTCAGATATGTGAACCTCAAGAATCAGCAGTCTTACACCACTGATTTTTTTTCTTTAATTATATAAGAAACAACACCGGTCTTTTTTTTTCTCCTTTGTCGTCTATCTTACGACCAGAGGCAGTTGTATCGACGCGCAAAGCCATGCCGCTGACGTCAAGGCCGCAAGATCATATAGATAGCAAACTGGTTTGATATTTCTTTCTGACAGGTTAAATTTGAATCTGAATTGGTTTGTTTTACGACTGCTGGTAGATGATTTTAGGATGGTGAATATGGACGGGCCTGAGACCTACATCAAGCATGTGAAGTCACAAGCGATGGCATTTCTGGGGATGTTGTCTTCGTAGGCTATACCCAAGAACATGCATTCAGTATGGGGGGGAACGAAACTGCAATATGTTAAGTGCCTGCAACCAACAACACTGTGGCAGCGTACTAAATCGTTCTGGGCAGCCAAAGATGTCGCATAAATTAGCACCAACCTGGATGAAGATAAATAGATCTTAATTACATGGACCCATGCCCGCGAGGGACATGGTGAGGCTTTAGTACCCGTGGTGGAAACAAGGTGATTCATTCGCACAAACATGTATTTTTTACCGGGATCAGTCACACAAGCATGTATAGAGGTTCACCTGCTTGATTAGGTTTCTTGAAAGAACTAATTATCCTATTAATATTTTTCTTTCCAAAGTTTTGATTCTCTTTGAGATGAAATAATCATTTTTTAAACCCGTATCAAGTTGGCGTGAAGTGCATACATGAACATATTATAATTATTGTTTGTTTCATTTTTGTATTAATTTCAGGAGTACCAATGACAACCAGCAGGATGCTCTACGTATACTGTTTGCTGGAAGGGATACTAATAATTTAATACATGGTCTCATGGTACGAAAAGTATGTCATGTATAATTCAGATGTACAATATGTTTTGCTTAGATAAAATGGAGACATTGCTCTAGATAAAATCCAGACATTGCTCGGGTTATAGACTAATATTTTTCTTTCCAATGATTTTGACTCTATTTGAGGTGATATAATAAGTTTTTAAACCTGTTAAGTTGGTGTGAGATGTATGCATGAACATATTCTAATTATTGTTTGTTTCATTTTTGTAGTAATTACAGGAGTACCAATGACAACTAGCAGGATGCTCTACGTATATGGTTCTTGGAACATATACAAATAATTTAATAAAGTCTCATGGTACAAAAAGTATGTAATATAAAAGTCAGATGTACAATATGTTTTGTTAGATAAGACATTTAACACATAAAGAGGATGTGATACCCAGGATGCTACAGTAACCATACATACGAGATTTTACGTGCAGTGGTTATTATAACAACATTATTTGGGTCATAGACTATATATAATTTGCAAACAAGTATTACAAGAAATTGCAGATATTCCAAAACTATAGTTTTGAACAGTTAGTTATTTTAATAAGTAGAAATAATACTCGCATAAAAATACTTTCCATAATATAGTTTAAAATTGCACTGAACTGGGGACATAAACATACATACACAAACTTATTGGCATCGGATGTTTGGAAGGAACGAGACATGGTCGATTGTGGAGGCTTCTCTATGACCTAATCACAGTCACTTTATATGTGAAACATATAATATATCTCAGTTTATGCAATATAGTCGACAGTAAGAAATGACAATACGAAAACTAATATTAGTTCATACCTCTTAATATCAAGCCCTGTAGAAATTAAGAAGAGTATAGACGATATAACCTTGGGATTAAGTTGGTGGCTGTTTTCAATTTCAAAAAAAAAGAGTTAATGTTTGTTTCTGTGAGTGCTTCTATCAAGTAAAGGTGATGATATAGGATATGCCTTATAAGGAGCAATTGTGACCAGTCAGAAAGTTCAGATGATAATCTATGATTAGTTAGTTTAGAGAAGTCTCGGGAGTTGTATCAAAGTACAGTGGAGGATATATAGTTTACTCCGATGAACTAAGAACGATAGTCATTTTTAGGAAAACAAATCTGAAAAAGCGATAGTTTAATTCCTTTTTACTAACCAAAGGGAAGTTCAGCATGGAGCTACAATACCGAGAAATTTACTAATAATTGTCTTTATAACATGTAATTCCGTAAACTAGCTTTCTTATTATGATTGTTCTTCTACCTGGTGTGCTTCCTTGCTAGTAGAAGGGAAATGCTCCTAAATCTATCATCTTGAACAAGAGAGCACATGTTTAGTACGACTTACCCAAGTTGATTTGTATAAAAATATTCTTGGGCATATTTATGAAGTCATAGTAAGAAACTGTTGTAGCAAACCCAACAAGGAAAAAAGTACACAACTGTGACGTGTGCAACAACCAAATAACAACAATGAACTCAAAATCATAGGAAAAATGTATAAGTATTTAATATACTAGACCGTGCGAATACACGGATTGGCGACTAGTTTATCTAATTTGTTTTTGAGACGGAAGCAGGGTGTCAACTAGGCTGTGCGGGACATTCTGGCCTGTCTAGACAGCCTTTTCTTTTATGTTTACCACAGACCAGCCCAGTAGTTTATTTTTCTTTCTGAAAATGGCTAGCCCAGTTCTTTTGTGATTTGTCAAGTAAGTCACCTTATCAGGCCTGCTGGGCTGCAAATCTTTCAAGACGAGGAGAGCTTCATTCGGCTGGCCGAGAAAATGACCTATCAGTAATGAGAAATGGGCTGTACATTTTTAAAACACATCAAACCGACAATTATTTTCAAATATCTTTTTTTCATTTCGAGATTTTAAATTGCATTGATTTTTATGCGTGGACAATTTATTGGATTTCATATTGATATACATTTATTTTAAAATCAGTCTGAATGTGATTCGGAATTTCGGGATTAAAAACAGTTCAGACCACACCGACATATGCAAAATTTCGTTTAATTTTTTAACCGTGGCCACAGTATGGGCTGTAATGCTAACATAAAGAATATGGGCTCCAAAAAAACCCGTAAGATTAGCAAATGGGCTGTAAATTATTTGAAATATTGGCAGATGGGCTGTATGCTATTTTCCACAGATTTGAGGCTTTCCATAGATGGCCTGTATATTGTTGGATGTCCATCCAACGGCCGTCGTGCTTCTTTAATCTCTACTCTTCCTGCTCCAGCCGCTCAAACAAGCGCCGGCGGGACTGCCTGCTCTCTCCTTCCCGCGACTGGCTGTGCTACCGCGCATGCCTCACTGCCCCACCATACCCCCATCGCTGGCCTAGCCATCCCTCTACTCACCCACACCTCCTGTTATTCTCTGGCGACGGCAGACGAACCAGTAAACCCTCGTACAGTCGTACTCCTCTCCACGTGGGAAACAAAAACAACGGCCGAGTCTTCCCTGCCTCCGTGTCGTTCCCTTCCTAGGCCTCGCCGTCGTCTACCGCCCTGGTGCTCTCGGCGTGGCGTGGTCAGCGTGGTCAACGACCGACATGCATCTGATGTGGACTGTACGTGGAGAGGCTGACAGCTGGGTCCACGACCGCATGCAAGGAAATGCCTACTTATTACGCGCAAAATAATGATTTCCTCCACCTGACATCTGGGACCCACCGAAACGGCCTTTGTATTTCGCGAAAAAAACGTTACTGCCGCTGACAGCTTGGACCCACCAGCTATATCTTCGCACACAAGGAAGTGCCTCCTTATTACGCACAAAAAATGAATACTCCCCCTGCTAGCTGGGACCCAGTATAGTGGGCCTACTAAGTTGACGGGGACGAAGGGCTTTGTCAACTTAGTCAATATGCACGATTCTAGCTCGACTGACCGTACGATGTCCATCCAATGGCCGTAGTGCTTCTTCAACCTCTGGTCTTCTTGCTCCAGCCGCCCAAAGCAGCGCCGGTCGTGCCGCCTGCTCCTACCTCCCGTGGCCGGCTGTGCTGCCGCGGAGGCCTCACCGCCCCCATACTACTCCCACCGCTGGCCAGGCCATCCCTCCACTCCACTCACCCACAACCCCTGTTATTCTGCGGTGACGGCAGCGCAGCCGAACCAGTGAACCCTCGTACTCCTCTCCGCGTGGGCATCCACTGCCGCGTCTTCCCCGGCTCCGTGTCATCCCCTTCCTAGGCCTCGCCGTCGTCCACCGCCCTGGTGCTCTCGGCACGGCGTGGTCAACATGGTCAAGGAACGGCTTCCATCGGACGTGGACTTTACATGGAGAGGCTGACAGCTGGGTCCACGGCCGCAGCAAGGAAGTGCCTCCTTATTACGTGCAAAATAATTATTCCTCCACTTGACAGCGGGGACCCACCGGATGGGCCACCAGTATTTTACGAAAAAAAATCTTTTCCCCTGACTGCTGGGACCCACCG
>NC_041392.1:99834467-99845362 GCF_002162155.2 Triticum dicoccoides
GCTCGGACCCACCGGAAGTGCCTCCTTGTTACGCACAAAAAAATGAATACTCCCCCGCCTAGCTGGGACCCACCTTGCTGGGAGGCTGACTTGTGGACCTACTAAGTTGACGGGGACGAAGGGCTTTGTCAACTTAGTCAATATGAACGATTCTAGCTCCAGTGACCGTATGATGTCCATCCAACGGTCGTAGTGCTTCTTCAACCTCTGGTCTTCTTGCTCCAGCCGCCCAACGCAGCGCCGGTCGTGCCGCATGCACCTGCCTCCCGTGGCCGGCTGTGCTGCCGCAGAGGCCTCACCGCCCCCTACTATTCCCATCGCTGGCCAGGCCCTGCGGCGATGGCAGCCTCACACCGCAGCCGAACCAGTGAACCCTCGTAGTCCTCTCCGCGCGGGCTTCCACTGCCGCGTCGTCCCCTTTCTAGGCCTCGCCATCGTCCACCGCTGTGGTGCTCTCCGCGCGGCGTGGTCAACGTGGTCAAGGAACGACTTCTATCGGAAGAGTACTGTACGTGTAGAGGCTGACAGCTGGGTCCACGACCACAGCCCAGTTTTTTTGTTATTTGCCAAGTAAGTCGCTTTGTTAGGCCTGTTGGGCTGCAAATCTTTCAAGATGAGGAGAGCTTTCATTCGGCTGGCCGAGAAAATGGCCCATCAGTAATGAGAAATGGGTTGTACATTTTTAAAACACATCAAACGGTAATTAATTTCAAATATCTTTTTTTCATTTCAAGATTTTAAATTACATTAATTTTTATGCGTGGAGAATTTGTTGGATTTTATATTGATATACATTTATTTTTAAAATCAGTTCGAATGCGAGTCGAAATTTCGGGATTAAAAACAGTTCGGACCGCACCGAAATATGCAAAAATTCGTATAATTTTTAACCGTTGCCACAATATGGGCTGTAATGCTAACAAAAAGAATATGGGCTCCAAAAAAACCTTAAGAATTAGCAAATGGGCTGTAAATTATTAGAAATAATGGCAGATGGGTTGTATGTTGTTTTCCACAGATTTGAGGATTTCCTAAAAAAAGGTTGACGCACAAGCACTTATTGTTGGATGTCCATCCAACGGCCATCGTGCTTCTTCAATCTCTGTTCTTCCTGCTCCAGCCGCTCAAACAAGCGCCGACGAGACTGCCTGCTCCCTCCTCCTCGCGGCCGGTTGTGCTGTCGCGCAGGCCTCACCGCCCGACCGTACTCCCATCGCTGGCCTAGCCATCCCTCTACTCACCCACACATGTTGTTATTGTCCGACGACGGCAGACGAACCAGTAAACCCTCGTACAGTCATTGTCGGTGTCAAAACCGGCGGATCTCGGGTAGGGGGTCCCGAATTGTGCGTCTAAGGCGGATGGTAACAGGAGGCAGGGAACACGGTGTTTTACCTAGGTTCGGGCCCTCTTGATGGAGGTAAAACCCTACGTCCTGCTTGATTAATATTGATGATATGGGTAGTACAAGAGTAGATCTACCACGAGATCAGAGAGGCTAAACCCTAGAAGCTAGCCTATGGTATGATTGTATGTTATTGTGTCCTAAGGACTAAAACCCTCCGGTTTCTATAGACACCGGAGGGGGCTAGGGTTACACAAGGTCGGTACAAAGGAGGACATATACACATCCGTATGGCCTAGCTTGCCTTCCATGCCAAGTAGAGTCCCATCCGGACACGAGATGAAGTCTTCAATCTTGTATCTTCATAATCCAACAGTCTGGCCAAAGGATATAATCCGGCTGTCCGGAGACCCCTAATCCCGGACTCCCTCAGTAGCCCCTTAACCAGGCTTCAATGACGATGAGACCGGCGCGCGGTGTTGTCTTCGGCATTGCAAGGCGGGTTCCTCCTCCGAACATATCATAGAAGAGTTTGAATACCAGGATCGTGTCTGACCCTGCAAAATAAATTCCACATACCACCGTAGAGAGAATAATATTTCCACAAATCTTAATCTGCTGACACGCTTTGGCAACATGACGTCAGGCCATGGCTCGGTGATTATTCGAACCGTTTTTCTTCAACCAGCTCCACACATAGCGTGAGGCGGTTTCTTGACATGTCTTGTCAAAGCAGAGATCGTGTTCCCCTAATTACGGGATTCTCATCAATACGATCGTGGGTAACCCAACCGTTCCTAGGACTCCTAGATTTTACGCATGTCCCAAATGGCCACTAGGAGGATGCTTGATATTCACCCTCTTTATAAAGGGACAAGGCTTTTACTTTTTTCCCTCCCGTGCTCAATCGAATCCTTCCCCCGCCTCGAGTTCTAACACCCAAAGCCCAGGTTAGGTGCTTCGGACCTTCAATCATGTCCGGATCTAGCCTTCAAGGCCGGTGGATGCCCTCCTCCGTTACGGAAGAGGATATCAAGAAGTTGAGGGTGGCCAGATACCTGACCGCCGACGTTTCGCATCGGCTGCCTGCCCGAGGGCAGGTCGTCCCTACTCCCGAACCCAACAAGAACGTTGTGTTCATCTCCCACTTCCTCCGAGGCCTAGGCCTCACCCTGGATCCCTTTGTTAGGGGTTTGATGTTCTATTACGGCTAGATTTCCACGATCTAGCCCCGGACTCCTTTCTCCACATCTCAGCATTTATTGTCGTATGTCAGGCCTTCCTCCGCATTACCCCTCACTTCGGCCTGTGGCTCAAGACCTTTGACGTGAAGCCGAAGATGGTCGAGGGGCAGCACGTAGCGTGCGGAGGCGCATTAATAAGTAAAATCGCTGGAGCTCCATGGCCAAAGGGTTCCTTTCCAGAGGTGTCCGGATTATGGCAGCAGGAGTGGTTTTACATCACAGCTCCCAGAAGTGCCAAGTGGGTGGCCGCCCCTACTTTCCACTCGGGCCCTCCACCACAACTGATGTCATGGATTAGCAGAGGGCTGAGCTGGGGTCCAGCCAAGGACATGCCTATATTGCAAAGCCGCATTCAAGATCTCTTCGACGGAGATTTTAGTCTAGTTACGTGGTGCAAGTCATGCTGGTTCGTCGAGTCCAGCCTTGCAAACGCCGTCCCCTCCGCATGTGGGAGTTCAACCCAGAAGGGCCGCGCACTATTCAGAATTTCCTCGGCCTGACGCACAAGATGTACAAATCATTCTTCGCACCCCAAATAGTGTCCGGATACTACCGATGATGTGGGCTTGAGCAGCAACCGTACCGCCGACCAAGTAAGTAATCCTCTAGCCGAACACACCGTCTTTCATTTACCATGACGTCATTCTGAGAAATCGCTCTTTGACCAGGACTGGCTAACAAAGATGATTCGGTGTTTGCCCCCCCTTCCTGAGGGTTTGGAGAATTCGGTACTGGAAAAGATGCTCGAGCTAGCACCTTGCCCGGAGCCCTCAAAGGAAGATAAAGGGGGAATAATGAGGGCGAAAGAGGGCCCCCATCGCTACCAATTCCAACCGAGGGAATGAGCGCCTCCATGAAGGAGGATAACCAAGGGAAAGAATCTGACCTTCTCTCGCTTCGGGGAAGGAAGAGGACTGCCTCTGAAGATCCGGAAACCAAGGTTTCCAAACGGGAGAAGAAATCTCCACCAGAGGGTCCTGGGTGCTCTTGCCGCACAAAGTCCGCGCGGGGATCAGCCCTCTAACGAGCTGTAAGTAATCAAAAAGTACTTTAATAGTGAAGATACACTACCTTACCTCTAAGGAAAATAACTGAAGCATTTATCTTGCAGTTCAGATCTCCACCCTTCTCAGCAAAGCTCCTCTTCAGGGGATCTTCTTCCAGAGATGATGGAGAGATGATGGGCACAGGGTAAGTAATGTTTTCCGGTTAATGTCACATAGTAAGAGTAGCGTGATGCCAGTATCTTTAATATGTTGTGACTGCAGATGGAGCTGCCGCCGTGGAGACCCTTCGGGCGGAACTTGCTCGAGCCAACGAACAAACAAGGATTAGTAATGCGGCCGCTTTAAAGGCGGTCGAAGAGTTAAGAGCCGAGAAGGCCGCGCATTGCGAGAGCAAAGAAAAGATAGCCAAGATAGCTGTAAAGTTAAAAGACACTATCGACCGTTGCCGGTTCCTTGAAGAAGAAAACCGAGCGAAGACGGACCTCGAAAAGGCCACGATGGCGGCCAAAGACACCCGCTCTTCCATGAGGGCAAAGAAGGAAGATCTGCGTGAAGCTGGTGATATTGTGGCTGGGAAGCCCTTTTTGCCGCGGAGGAAGTTTGGAGATCCGTGGTATGCCCCTCTGGATCGGCTGTGGAGTTCGGCAGACGCATATCTGGATTTGACGGTGAGTGCTGTCGATGCGGCCGAATACTTCCGAGATCAAACAGATCATGAAGTGGACAAGCTATTCTGGTCGCAGTTTAACGTTCCAGAGCGTCCTCTTCTAGTAACTGATCAGCTTGCCGAATGGGCCGAACTCAATAGATTGTCTGGACTCGCCATGAGGTCCGTCGTAGATCATCTATGGCCGGAAAAGCTGAAGCCGAACAACTATTTCAGCTTAGTGTAGCAGCTCCTTGGTGTGGTGCAGCGCATCAATGTGATGAAGAGGTCGGCGTGCATAGAAGGTTCGCGGATGGCCCTTGCCCGTGTCAAAGCATACTGGGCGGAGATGGATGCTACCACTGTTGCGGCGCAGGGTTCGGCAATAGGCCGAGTGGCTGCCGAGCACTATTTTGAAGAAGTTCTTGAGGGTGCTCGTTTGATAGAGGCCCAGTGCTCGAAGAATATTATGTTTGAGTGACATGTATTCCTATTGTAAAAACAATGTTTATGAAATTTATTAAGGCTGTATTTATACTTTTGCCTGAAAGTAATATGATGCCTCCTGTGCGGCCGTTTATGTATATATGTATATAACCTGAAAGATTGCAGTCGTCGGCTTCAGCCCCCACGCATATAATGCGGGGGTGTTCGCAGAAGACACGTGTTCACACTTAATCCAACGTCTTGGTCCTAATAAGGAGGTGATAGCGTAGCGAACGAGGCAACCGGACTATAATGCATTAACACTTTCACTTAGCCATAGGAGTTTGACAGTGGGGCTACTATATAGCCCCTGGTGGCTCCGCAATCTCCCGAATTCGGGGTGCGTACATGCCTAGCCGGGAAACGGACCTTCGTTAAGGCGGAGGAATTCTAACATTCTGATAGGTCATCGAGTGGTTGACCAGTCTCACGCTATATCATGACAGTCAGTTTTCGGCTTTCTCTACTGAGGTTCTCGTCCGGATGAACCGCGGCACAATCGCAGTAGTTCTCCTGGTGCCGCCTTAGCCGATAGAGCGGAACGTAAGGCAGCAAAACATAGGAGTCGGGCAAACCCAACATTTGACCAAAGACATGATTCGGAGCTGATGCATATAAGGCCAAACTCGCGACGCTGAACACTCCCTATTCGGACTTTATGGTATAAACCGGGCCTAAACAGTGCCCTTTGTAAGAAGCCCCTCGTGTCCAGGTACGTGCATTATTCTGACGTGGCCACATGCCAAGACGTCAGCATCCTTCTAAATTGTACTGAGAATCTGAGGGATGTGTATCAACAAGAGATAGTAAAAAAGGTTTATGCAGGGTCTTAATCTAAAAAGAATCCTTGGAACAGGTCCCTGCTACATGTCTGCGCCTGTGTCTCCGTTGTGCCATATCTTGGACGGGTGTAGCATGATGGTGATCTGTAAAAGAGAGAAACTTTAGGTGAAAAGTTGTCGTGCAAAAAGGTAGGTTTAAAGAAACCATGTACAATTCAAGATGAGTAAAAATTGCCACTTGTCTGCGCGCATTGAGCCCCTTGTATTTGTAATAGGGGTGTGGCCATCAAATCTGTATGAATTACGTATAGCTGCGCCGGACTCGTCTAACCGTGTCCGTGCTCTTGACGACCTATCAAATTCTTTAGTTGGTGAGGCCGTTTTTAGTGTGCGGCTGCCAAGGCAGTCGCACTCTCTTTGGTGTGCAAGGATCGCTCAATATTTCCATTCACTGTAATGATGCTACATGGACCGGGCATCTTAAGCGTGAGGGAAGTGTAATGCGGTATTGCATTAAAGCGAGCGAAAGCTTCGCGTCCAAGTAGTGCTTGATAGCCACTTTGGAACGGAGCAATGTGGAATGTTAAATTTTCGCTACGGAAGTTATCGGGGAAGCCAAATATAACCTCTAGTAGCAGGGAGCCCGTGCAATGAGCCCCTGGGCCTGGCGTTACTCCTTTAAAGGTAATATTGCTGTGGAAAATTTTTGTTGGGTCTATCCCCATTTTGCGGATTGTGTCCTGATATATCAGGTTTAGACTGCTGCCACCGTCCATCTGGACTTGTGTGAAATGGTATCCGTCAATTATTGGGTCTAATACCAAGGCAGCCCATCCTGCACACCGGATACTTGCTGAGTAATCCCGATGGTCGAAAGTGATCGGTTGAGATGACCAGTGGCAGGACTCCGCGGTGATAGGCCCTTGGGCATATTTCTCTGGGAGTGTCACTTTCTTTCTCCCATTGATCACGTGTAACACGTTCACTGTTTTGACTTCTGGTGGAAATTTCTTCTGTTCCCCAGTGTCTTGCTTGAGAGGCTCATCCTTGTCTTCGCTTCGTGTATCCTCCGCCTTGTGTACGGCGTTGAGCTTGCCAGACTGCTTGAAGACCCAACATTCTCTGTGGGTATGATTTGTAGGTTTATTAGGGGTGCTATGGATCTGACATATTTGGTCCAGAATTTTGTTTAGGCTGTACAGTTCATCTCTGGCGCCTTTAGAGGGCGGCTTTTGCTGACCTGTCCGAGAACTTCTGAATCCGGCGTTTACCTCCGTGCTCTTCGGGCTGTATTCTTTATTCCGGCGCTTATTATTTTTGTTGCACCGTGATTTCCTGTTTCCATCTCTAACTTCGGATGTACTGGGGTCACTAGTGCTGCATCTGGCTAGCCAGCTATCCTCACCCGCACAAAAGCGGGTCATGAGGCTTGTTAATGCTGCCATTGTTCTCGGCTTTTCTTGGCCGAGGTGTATGGCAAGCCATTCGTCGCGGATGCTATGCTTAAAAGCTCCCAAGGCTTCGGCATCTGGACAGTCGACTATTTGGTTCAATTTAGTAAGAAACCTGTTCCTAAGCTTTCGGGCTGACTCTCCGGGCTGTTGAGTTATATGACTCAAATCGTCTGTGTCCGGAGGTCGGACATAAGTCCCTTGAAAATTTTCCTGAAAAGCGTCATCAAGCTCTTCCCAGCTTCCAATGGAGCTTTTGGGGAGGCTTTTAAGCCAGTGCCGAGCTGGCCCTTTGAGTTTGAGGGGTAAATACTTAATGGCGTGGAGATCATCTCCTCGAGCCATATTGATATGGAGGATATAGTCCTCAATCCAGACCCCAGTGTCTGTTGTTCCGTCGTATGCCTCTATGTTTATGGATTTGAATCCCTCTGGAAATTCATGGTCCAGCACCTCATCGGTGAAACATAGGGGGTGTGCGGCACCCCTGTATCTGGGTGTACCGCATTGTTTGGATGTTTGTTGTGTTGCATCATATACTGGAGCGCGCTTGCGTGGTCCATAGATGGATCTGGTTGCGCCGTCCTTTTGATGCGAGCCCTCGCGTGGATCGCGTATTGGCTTATGTGCAGCGTTCTTTGCCACTCTATGTTGGCCGTGAGGTCGTCTATCCGGCCAGATGGCCGTTTTAATTTTTGGTTGCGGGGGATCTAAGGCCTCCTCATCGAATTTAGGTAGCAACTTCCGCTTCGGGTAGCTCTTGGTGTGGCGATTACCGTCGTACTTCGCTGCTGAGTTGAGTACTTTACTCCATCTGATTCGGAGTATGTCTTGCGCAGCCTTGAGCCTTTGCTTCTGCTTTTTTAAACTCCTCGCGGTGGCAACAAGCCTTTGACGGGCATTATGTTGCTCCGGGTGTCTGTCTGGTGTGATGTCATCTGGACTATTATCTTTGACAGAGTCGGGTTGTTCGGTTTGATTATCCATGTTGCCGTGGTCCGGCGATGGTTCACCCTGCTCTAATGCTGGGTCTATATGATCGTTGTGTCTGCCGAGGCGTGATTTGGAGCGGCGCTTACACCGCCGCTTTGACTGCTTCTCGAGGGGACAACCCTTCGTTGCGACCTTCCGTTCCTCGTCGTCGTCGTCTTTTGGTGTGTCCACCATGTTTACGTCATGTGATGAAGTGGGCGTCCAGTGCCCTGTGGGTAGTGGTTCCTGTTCGTCTCCTGCATCGTCGTCCATACCGTCGATGTCTTCGGAGTCAGAGTCGAGCATGTCAGTTAAGTCATCGACAGTGGCTACTAAGTGGGTGGTGGGTGGGTGGCGAATTTCTTCGTCATCCGTATCCCAATCCTGCCAGACATAGTTCGGCCAGGACTCTCCTGACAAGGAGAGAGACTTTAATGAGTTCAGTATGTCGCCGAAGGGCGAGTGCTGAAAGATATCCGCGGAGGTAAACTCCATGATCGGCGCCCAACCGGATTCGATAGGAACGGGCGCAGGTGGTTCTGAGTCCGTGGCCGGAGAACTATCTGGCAGTTTAACAACACGACTTTCATGAAGGGTAAGATCGATATTCGGCTCGATCGCCGTTGGGGATGCGGCCTCTGTGGCGGGGTCTATCCACCCGTCCATGGGAGGCGCAACTGGCTCTGAATTAAGGGTCGGAGCGGCTGCCGGTGTGATTTCTTGAACACTGTCCGATGGCAGAGCTAAATCGTACTCATCGTGACCGCGTGACGCACAAGGCAGAGGGTCGAATCCGTCGAAGATCAAGTCTGCGCGGATATCGACCGTGTAGTTTAAGATTCCAAACCTGACCTGGTGGCCAGGGGCGTAACTTTCGATCTGCTCCATATGGCTAAGCGAGTTGGCCCGTGGTGTGAAGCCACCGAACACGAAGATCTGTCCGGGGAGAAAAGCCTCACCCTGGACTACATCTCTATCGATGATGGTAGGAGCCATCAAGCCTAACGGCGACGACACAGAGGAACTCTCAATGAAAGCACCAATGTCGGTGTTAAAACTGGCGGATCTCGGGTAGGGGGTCCCGAACTATGCGTCTAAGGCGGATGGTAACAGGAGGCAGGGAACATGGTGTTTTACCCAGGTTCGGGCCCTCTTGATGGAGGTAAAACCCTACGGCCTGCTTGATTAATATTGATGATATGGGTAGTACAAGAGTAGATCTACCACGAGATCAGAGAGGCTAAACCCTAGAAGCTAGCCTATGGTATGATTGTATGTTATTGTGTCCTACGGACTAAAACCCTCTGGTTTATATAGACACCGGAGGGGGCTAGGGTTACACAAGGTCGGTTGCAAAGGAGGAGATATACATATCTGTATTGCCTAGCTTGCCTTTCACGCCAAGTAGAGTCCCATCCAGACACGAGACGAAGTCTTCAATCTTGTATCTTCATAATCCAACAGTCCGGCCAAAGGATATAATCCGGCTATCCGAAGACCCCTAATCTTGGACTCCCTCAGTCGTACTCCCCTCCACGTGGGAAACAACTGCCGAGTCTTCCCTGCCTCCGTGTCGTCCCCTTCTTAGGCCTCGCCGTCGTCCATCGCCTTGGTGCTCTCGGCGCGGCATGGTCAACGTGGTCAAGGAACGACTTCCATCGGACGTGGACTGTACGTGGAGAGGCTGACAGCTGGGTCCACGGCCGCAGCAAGGAAGTGCCTCCTTATTACGCGGAAAATAATGATTCCTCCACCTGACAGCTGGGACCCACCGGACGGGCCACTGTATTTCGCGAAAAAACGTTTCCCCCTGACTGCTGGGACCCACCAGCTACATCTTCGCACGCAAGGAAGTGCATCCGAAAAAAAAAACGATTCGCCCCCTGACTGCTGGGACCCACCAGCTACATCTTCGCAGGCAAGGAAGTACCTGACAGTCGGGACCCACCTGGTCGAAGCATACGTAGCGTTGTCATTCTGGTCGCGGACGTGTATGTACATACTGGTCGATGTAGAGGCGCGCACGTGTAGTAGTAGAGGCGCGCACGTAGCATGTACACGTACGTACAACGGCCAGGGTGCAAGAAAGAAAATACTGCCACGTATGTGTACATACGGGCGGGGTCTCGAACGCCTACTCGCGCATAAGTACGGCAAGGGCTCGTGTACATGGTTGGGTCACAACAGAGAAACAGCGTCGTCGTCGTGCTCATGGGGAGGCAACGGAATGCATCGTGTTCATGGGGAGGCAACGGAATGCGTCATGTTCATCGGGAGGCAATGGAATGCGCCGTGTTCATCGGGAGGCAACGGAACACGTGGGAGCCAACCGGCTAGGTCGGAACGGAATGCGTGGTCGTGTTCATCAGGAGGGCTTGGACGGAACAGGCGATGGAAACGAGGCCTGGCGTACCGCACAACGGAGGAAATGGACCTCCTACGTTCGGAACGGGGGTCCTGTTGATCGGGAGGGGTGTGGCGTACCGCAAAACGGAGGAAACGGACTTGTGTTGGAGTGCTACGGTCGAAACGGGGGTCCTGTTCATCGGGAGGGGTGTGGCATACCGCAAAACGGGACTCCACGGGATACTGTTCATCTCCACCATCGACCCCCTCCAGCCTCCACGAGCTACTGTTTATCCACCGTCGACCTCCTCCAGCCTCCACCTGCGACTGTTCATCCACGGGCTCCTGTTCATCCAGCCTCCACCGCGCGCTACTCCACTGGCTACTGTTCAACCAGCCCTCTCCACGGGCTCCTATTCAACCACCCCTCCACGGGCTACTGTTCATCCTGCCCTCCACCATCTACTATTCATCCTGCCTTCCACGGGGTGGTTCTGTTCATCCAGCCCTCCACGGGGTCCTGTTCATCCAGCCCCAACCGGCTCGATCGATCGGGGTCAAGTTCATTCAGAGGCAACACCACGGGATCCTGTTCATCCACCCCCACCGAGAACTG
>NC_041392.1:99845669-99914579 GCF_002162155.2 Triticum dicoccoides
TGTTCATCCAGAGGCATCATCAATCGGCTCCAGTTAGCAGCAGTAGCGAAGGAATCGCTCGATCGGGTTCAGTTAACAGCCATCGATCGATCGCTCGGGTTCAGTAACGCGTAGCCTGCATTGCAATCGCTCAGGTTCAGTTAGAGCCCAATGCCTTGCTCGGGTTTAGTTAGAGCTAACGCCTCGCACACACACGCGTACATGTACGAGAGAAACGCGCATCGCTCGGCCCCCGACCTCCCACCGTAACCGGGAACTCCCCGGAATTTTCCTCCCCCTTGCTTCTACCATAGTTTTTTCCGTCATGGACGGCCCAAAGAATGTCATGCAGCTGCGTCTCCGGCCCGCCCAGGACGAAAAGACCATTTTCTGTCATGATTTTTTGTCATAGAAGTAGGAGCCCACCACATCTATGATGATACCGGGTTTTGTCACAATTATCGTCATAGAAGTGTCATATGTATGACAGAAAAAATTGTTCGGCCCAAAATGTCACAGATGTGTCTTTTTTTTGTAGTGCTACTTGGCTAGCTCGTTGAATCAATGATGGTTATGTTTCCTAACAATAGACATGAGTTGTCATTTGATTAATGGGATCACATCATTAGAGAATGATGTGATTGACTTGATCCATCCGTTAGCTTAGCACGATGATTGTTTAGTTTGTTGCTATTGCTTTCTCCATAACTTATACATGTTCCTATGACTACGAGATCATGCAACTCCCGAATACCGGAGGAACACTTTGTGTGCTACCAGACGTCACAACGTAACTGGGTGATTATAAAGGTGCTCTACAGGTGTCTCCGATGGTGTTTGTTGAGTTGGCATAGATCGAAATTAGGATTTGTCAATCCGATTGTCGGAGAGGTATCCCTAGGCCCTCTCGGTAATACACATCACTATAAGCCTTGCAAGCATTGTGACTAATGAGTTAGTTGCGGGATGATGTATTACGGAACGAGTAAAGAGACTTGCCGGTAACAAGATTGAACTAGGTATTGAGATACCGACGATCGAATCTTGGGCAAGTAACATACCGATGACAAAGGGAACAACGTATGTTATGCGGTTTGACCGAAAAATATCTTCGTAGAATATGTAGGAGCCAATATGAGCATCCAGGTTGCGCTATTGGTTATTGACAGGAGGCATGTCTCGGTCATGTCCACATAGTTCTCGAACCCGTAGGGTCCGCACGCTTAATGTTCGGTGACGACCGGTATTACGAGTTTATGTGTTTTGATGTACCGAAGATAGTTCGGAGTCACGGAATGATCACGGACATGATGAGGAGTCTCGAAATGGTCGAGACATAAATATTGATATATTGGACGACTATATTCGGACACCGGATGAGCTCCGGGGGTCACGTGATATTTATAAGAGTGCCGAAGGGGTTATCGGAACCCCCGGGGGAACTAACGGGCCAACATGGGCCATGTGTGAGAGAGGGGAGAGGGCCTAGGGCTGGCCGCATGCCCCCTTGGGAGTCCGAATTGGACAAGGAGGGGGGTGGCGCCTCCTCTTTCCTCCCTCCCTCCCTCCCTCTCCTTCCTTCCCCCTTCCCCTTCCTAGTTGGAATAGGAAAAGGGGAGTCCCTACTCCTACTAGGAGGAGGACTCCCCCTCTCCCTTGGCGCGCCTCTAGGCCTGGCCTTCCCCCTTGCTCCTTTATATACGGGGGAAAGGGGGCACCCTAGAACACACAAGTTGATTGTTTCCATCCGTGTGCGGTGCCCCCCTCCACCATAATCCACCTCGGTCATATTGTAGCGGTGCTTAGGCCCAGCCTTGTTTCAGTAGCATCATCATCACCGTCATCACGCCGTCATGCTGACGAATCTCTCCCTCGAAACTCTACTGGATCGTGAGTTTGTGGGACGTCACCGAGCCGAACGTGTGCAGATCGCGGAGGTGTCGTACCTCCGGTGCTAGGATTGGTCGATCGTGAAGACATACGACTACATCAACCGCGTTGTCATAACGCTTCCGCATACGGCCTACGAGGGTACATAGACAACACTCTTCCCTCTCGTTGTTATGCATCACCGTGATCTTGCGTGTGCGTAGGAATTTTTTTGAAATTACTCCGTTCCCCAACAGTGGCATCCGACCCAGGTTTATGCATAGATGTTATATGCACGAGCAGAACACAAAGGAGTTGTGGGCATGGGTATATACATATTGTTTGCCATCACTAGTTGATTCTTGATTCGGCGGTATTGTTGGATGAAGCGGCCCTGACCGACATTACGCGTACGCTTACGCGAGACTGGTTCTACTGACGTGCTTCGCACATAGGTGGCTGGTGGGTGTCATTTTCTTCAACTGTAGTTGAATCGGATTCAAACAGGGTTCTTTCTGAAGATCAAAAAGCAATCACTATACCACGTTGTGATTTTTGATGCGTAGGTAAGAACGGTTCTTGCTCAGCCCGTAGCAGCCACGTAAAACTTGCAACAACAAAGTAGAGGATGTCTAACTTGTTTTTGCAGGGCATGTTGTGATGTGATATGGTCAAGACATGATGATAAATTTTATTGTATGAGATGATCATGTTTTGTAACACAGTTATCGGCAATTGGTAGGAGCCATATGGTTGTCGCTTTATTGTATGAAATGCAATCGCCATGTAATTGCTTTACTTTATCACTAAGCGGTAGCGATAGTCGTAGAAGCAATAGTTGGTGAGACAACAATGATGCTTCAATGGAGATCAAGGTGTCAAGCCAGTGACGATGGTGCTTTGGAGATGGAGGTCAAAGGCACAAGACGATGATGGCCATATCATATCACTTATATTGATTGCATGTGATGTTTATCATTTATGCATCTTATTTTTCTTAGTTCGGCGGTAGCATTATAAGATGATCTCTCACTAAATTTCAAGGTATAAGTGTTCTCCCTGAGTACGCACTGATGCTATAGTTCGTCGTGCCAAGACACCACATGATGATCGGGTGTGATAAGCTCTACGTTCACATACAACGGGTGCAAGCCAGTTTTGCACATGCGAAATACTCGAGTTAAACGTGACGAGCCTAGCATATGCAGATATGGCCTTGGAACACTGAGACCAAAAGGTCGAGCGTGAATCATATAGTAGATATGATCAACATAGTGATGTTCACCATTGAAAACTACTCCATCTCACGTGAAGATCGGACATGGTTTAGTTGATATGGATCACGTGATCACTTAGATGATTAGAGAGATGTCTACCTAAGTGGGATTTCTTAAGTAATTTGATTAATTAAACTTTAATTCATCATGAACTTAATACCTGATAGTATTTTGCATGTCTATGTTGTTGTAGATAGATGGCCCGTGCTGTTGTTTCATTGAATTTTAATGTGTTCCTAGAGAAAGCTAAGTTGAAAGATGATGGTAGCAACTACACGGACTGGGTCCGTAACTTGAGGATTATCCTCATTGCTGCACAGAAGAATTACGTCCTGGAAGCACCGCTAGGTGACAAACCCGCTGCAGGAGCAACGCCGGATGTTGTGAACACCTGGTAGAGCAAAGTTGATGACTACTTGATAGTTCAGTGTGCCATGTTTACGGCTTAGAACCAGGACTTCAACGACGTTTTGAACATCATGGAGCATATGAGATGTTCCAGGAGTTGAAGTTAATATTTCAAGAAAATGCCCGGATTAAGAGATATGAAGTCTCCAATAAGTTCTAAAGCTGCAAGATGGAGGAAAATAGTTCTATCAGTGAACATATACTCAGAATGTCTGGGTACCACAACCACTTGACTCAACTAGGAGTTAATCTTCCTGATGATAGTGTCATTGACAGAGTTCTTCAATCACTGCCACCAAGCTACAAGAGCTTCATGATGAACTACAATATGCAAGGGGTGGATAAGACGATTCCTGAGCTCTTTGCAATGCTAAAGGCTGCGGAGGTAGAAATCAAGAAGGAGCATCAAGTGTTGATGGTCAACAAGACACCAGTTTCAATAAAAAAGGGTAAAGGGAAGAAGGGGAACTTCAAGAAGAAAAGCAAGCCAGTTGCTACTCAAGTGAGGAAACCCAAGTCTGGACCTAAGCCTGAGACTGAGTGCTTCTACTGCAAAGGAACTGGTCACTTGAAGGGGAACTTCCCCAAGTATTTGGCGGAGAAGAAGGATGGCAAAGTGAAAGGTATATTTGATATACATGTTATTGATGTGTACCTTACTAATGCTCGTAGTAGTGCCTGGGTATTTGATACTAGTTCAGTTGCTAACATTTGCAACTCGAAACAGGGGCTACGGATTAAGCGAAGATTGGCTAAGGACGAGGTGACGATGCGCGTGGGAAATGGTTCCAAAGTCGATGTGTTCGCTGTCGGCACGCTACCTCTACATCTACCTTCGGGATTAGTTTTAGACCTAAATAATTGTTATTTGGTGCCAACGTTGAGCATGAACATTATATCTGGATATTGTTTGATGCGAGACAGTTATTCGTTTAAATTAGAGAATAATGGTTGTTCTAGTTATATGAGTAATATCTTTTATGGTCATGCACCCTTGATGAGTTGTCTATTTTTACTAAATCTTGATAGTAGTGATACACATGTTCATAGTATTGAAGCCAAAAGATGCAGAGTTGATAATGATAGTGCAACTTATTTGTGGCACTGCCGTTTAGGTCATATTGGTGTAAAGCGCATGAAGAAACTCCATTCTGATGGACTTCTGGAATCACTTGGTACTTGCAAACCATGCCTCATTGTAACATCCCAAATTTTCAATTTGGAATGTTATACATTAGATCATCATTGCATATCATATTTTATTTTTGCATTTTGGTTGATCCTAGAAATTCTACACCACTCAATGACCCACGGAGAGAGTTAGGGATTTCGTTATTTTCATATTTGAGTTCTCTCAAATTGCGAGAATAGGATCATTTGATTTTATTTATTTTATCATCAATTATTTCTATTACAAAAATATGAGAGAGGGAATAAAATGACTTTCCCAAAATAAAGAAATATTGAGGATTTAATAATAAAATCAAATAAGATTTTATTTCGGAGTTTTTCGGTGTTTTATTTGAATTTCGGAAAATGTGCGTTTTTCAAAATTGTATTTAGGTCCCAAATATATGTTCACCTTGTGCGGATTGATTTTAGAAGCCCGTGAAAATTTATTTCGGAATTTTTGGAGTCCATTTAGTATTTCTTTTTATTTTTCTTCCGAGCGAAATAATTAAAAAAAGTGAACCGACCTAACCGGGTCGTGTCCTTCCAGGACTCTGGCCCAGCAGGCTTTATAAGCCGGCCCAGCCCCCCGGGGGAAAACCCTAGCCGCCCAGCCCTAGCCGCCGCCGCTGCCGGCTCTCGCCCCGCGCCGCCGCCGCCGCTGCTGCCCGCCGCCGCCGCCCCGCGCCGCCGCCGAGGTTCGCCGCGCCTCGACTTCCATGCCATCGTTTTTTTTAAATAGATCGATTTTCATCGGATTTTTCCGTCGGTTTTTTTAGTTTCGGTTTTTTTAAATAGATCGGGTTTTCCGGTTTATTTAAATAGTGAGCGTTCATCCGTTCGTTTGTTCTAGCGAGCGTTCGTCGTTTTTCTTTTTCTCGGATTAAATTCGCGATTTTTCTGATCGCGATTCCTGATCCGATTTTCGTTTTAGTATAACTTTTCGCTCGTTGATCGGAATCAGGCGATTCAAGCGCCTAGAGTTTCATCTCGAAACCCTCTATCCGTTTAACCAATTTAAACAAGAGTTTTCTTCTGTAAAATTTGCCCTAGATCCAGATTACTAGAACGAAGTTGTTTTCTTTCGCGGTTTGACTTTCGTTGCTTCGTTCGATTTGATTCTTTTTGCCAACCGGAGTTCTTAAGTTGAACCTTTTGGTCAGATCTCTTATTTGAGTTTTACTTGTGCATTAGGTGAGTACTTATTGTATGCTTGTTTCTTTGTCTGCGATAGAATACCCGGAGAGCGCCGCCTGTTACTTCGAATCGTTAGGTTTCGCGGATCATTAGCAAGGCAAGTAACACTTTGATCATACCTTTTCTACTACCCAGTTTTCTTGCATTAGATCAATCCTCACACATTGCATGATTAGGATCTAATTAAATTGTGGGATGGGAAGTAGTTGAGGTAGTACCTATTACCTGTTTATTATCAAACCTTTGGGAGTTACTTCTACGTTTGCTTATTATGCCATGCTATGGTAGTAGACGTGGAATGGGTGAGTGATATGCATGACAGATGTGAGTTTTGTTAATTAATGGTTTATCTAAGGTGGCAACTTAAACACACATCTGGGTGGATTGAGGCACCTGGGTATTCCAGGACTTGCCTGTTTTCTTTTGGACCGCCACCCAGGCTCAAAGGGATCATGAGACTATTCATACTAGAAACTTTCGTGTGCAGCCACAAGCTATTATGGGCTCTAGCATAGTTGACTAAGTCATGCGAACTCTTACAGTGGTAGACTAGCAGATGTAGGGGATGTAGGTGGTACGGTCTACCCGATCGTAAGGTGCTAGCGCTTCTGAAAGACTATGTCTCGGTCATCCGTCTTCTCAAACACCATGTAGTGTGAGAAACCAAATGGAGGCGATCGAGTCTTGTGGGGAAAAGTGCGCAAACCTCTGCAGAGTGTAATAAACTAATCATGGTTAGCCGTGTCCCCGGTGATGGACATCTTGAGTATCTAGTACTTGGATTATCATGTGAATCTCAACATGTTACTCTAAATTAATTTTGTTGGGTTATGTTTAATGATGATGCTTAATTGGGATTAAGAATGCTGTCAACCATTCTCAATGTTTAACAACTACCATGATAGTTAAATAAAATTTATTCCTTTGAAGTAGGGAAAAATTGGCTTTACGCAAAACTGTAACCATAGAGCTTTCCACCAGCCAAATATGCATATAGTATAGTTGTTTCTTTCCTTTACTCTCTACGTGTTACATTGCCAGCATATTCCATGTGCTGACCCGTTTCGGGCTACAACGTTAATGTTTGATACGTCTCCAACGTATCTATAATTTTTGATTGCTCCAGGCTACTTTATCTACTGTTTTAGGCAATATTGGGCTTTATTATCCACTTTTCTATTACTTTTGGGACTAACCTATTAACCGGAGGCCCAGCCCAGATTTGCTGTTTTATGCCTATTTCAGTGTTTCGAGGAAAAGGAATATCAGACGGAGTCAAAACGGAACAAAATCAACTGGAGAAGTTATTTTTGGAAGGAAACCCACCTGATGGACTTGGACCCCACGTCAGAAGATATGGGAGGTGCTCACGAGGGTGGGGGCGCGCCCTCCCCCCTTGGGCGCGCCCCCCTGCCTCGTGGGGCCCCCGTAGCTCCACCGATGTTCTCCCTGCACCCATATATACCTACGTACCCTAAAACTGCCAGAACAGAACATAGATCGGGAGTTCCGTCATCGCAAGCCTCCAAAACCACCAAAAACCAATCGGGACCCCTTTCCGGTACCCTGCCGGAGGGGGGATCCATCACCGGTGGCCATCTTCATCATCCCGGCGCTCTCCATGGCGAGGAGGGAGTAGTTTTCCCTCGGGGCTGAGGGTATGTACCAGTAGCTATGTGTTTGATCTCTCTCTCTCTCGTGTTCTTGAGGTGATACGATCTTAATGTATTGCGAGCTTTGCTATTATAGTTGGATACTATGATGTTTTCTCCCCCTCTACTCTCTTGTAATGAATCGAGTTTCCCCTTTGAAGTAATTTTATCGGATTGAGTCTTTAAAGACTTGAGAACACTTGATGTATGTCTTGCCATGGATATCTGTGGTGACAATGGGATACCACGTGCCACTTGATGTACGTTTTGGTGACCAACTTGCAGGTTTCGTGACATTGGGGACCTATGCATAGGGGTTGGCACACGTTTTCGTCGTGATTCTCCGGTAGAAACTTTGCGGCACTCTTTGAGGTTCTTTGTGTTGGTTGAATAGATGAATTGAGATTGTGTGATGCATATCATATAATCATGCCCACGGATACTTGAGGTGACATTGAAGTATCTAGGTGACATTAGGGTTTTGGTTGATTTGTATCTTAAGGTGTTATTCTAGTACGAACTCTAGGGCTGTTTGTGACACTTATAGGAATAGCCCAACGAATTGATTGGAAAGAATAACTTTGAGGTGGTTTCGTACCCTACCATAATCTCTTCGTTCGTTCTCCGCTATTAGTGACTTTGGAGTGACTCTTTGTTGCATGTTGATGGATAATTTTATGATCCAATTATGTTAGTATTGTTGAGAGGACTTACACTAGTGAAAGTATGAACCCTAGGCCTTATTTCCTATCATTGCAATACCGTTTACGCTCACTTTTATCATTAGTTACCTTGCTGTTTTTATATTTTCAGATTACAAATACCTTTATCTACCATCCATATTGCACTTGTATCACCATCTCTTCGCCGAACTAGTGCACCTATACAATTTACCATTGTATTGGGTGTGTTGGGGACACAAGAGACTCTTTGTTATTTGGTTGCAGGGTTGCTTGAGAGAGACCATCTTCATCCTACGCCTCCTACGGATTGATAAATCTTAGGTCATCCACTTGAGGGGAATTTTCTACTGTCCTACAAACCTCTGCACTTGGAGGCCCAACAACGTCTACAAGAAGAAGGTTGTGTAGTAGACATCAATGTTGCAGACTTTTCAGACGACGATTACGGAGTTTTAGGTCGTGGTTCTATACTCAGTGATGCCATTGGAGTTGATGGACTCACTTATCTTCCAAGCCTTCCGCTGTTATCGTTATTAGATGGCCTTAAGCCATATTTATTGTAATAAGTTCTCTTATGAGACACTCGATGTAATACATGTGTGATTGCTACTCTGCTATAAATCCTCCGAGTACTGTGTGGTGTCAGCATTACTGATCCAGGGATGAGACCGGAGCACAGAGATCAGACTGTTTGAGGTATGGTCGCTACAGAGATGGTATCAGAGCACACGCTGACTGTAGGACACGACCACTAAGCTAAAAGACCTAGATCACTATTCACTCTCTTCTCTTTTGACTTCTCATCTTTTCTACTCTTTAGGATGGCGGATGCAAGGAACAAGTTCACGCAACCGGATGAAGACACACCCTTTGGACAACACTTGAAGGAAGTCACTACATATCTGAACATAGGAGTACCAAGCTTCACCAGAACCTACAACGCCACTTTACCTGAAGAAGAGCGCTGGATGATTCAAGTTCAGGTTCCAGGAAGGACGTTCATGCCAGTCACTGAGCCCATAGAGTTTTCTTTTGATGCACCAACGTGGAGTCTAGGAAAGAGCATGGCAGCTCACATCGCCATGGGACGCATTGGAGAAGTCTACCGCAATGATCTCAAGGATACTATCTACCAGATTTGTGGGCGCCGAGATGAACACTGGGAGATGATCAGCACCAGGAAGGATAGATGAATCGCAGCTTTTATCCAGGAGTTAAACCAGCACATTCGACGACAGGAGAACCAGATGTGTGCCGACATGATAGATCCGAAGAAGGCTAAGACTAGAATCAAGGAACTGGAGGAAGAACTCAAGGCTACACGTGAAGATTATGAAGAGGAAGTTGAATTATTGGTGGAGAAGAATGACGACCTGATAAAGAAGATTGGAATATTTATGGGAGGCCCTACACCAGTAGATGAAGACGAAGAACCCAAGGAAATTAGCCCGGAAGACTACATCATCATCGACGGCACCGTCTCGGATCCAGATAGTAGCGATGATGACTATGTTGATGAAGCTGGAGCAGATATCATGGAGTCTGCCACCGAAGAATATTTCTAGTAGACCACCTCATCAGTAGTAGTAGCCCACCATGTAAATATAGTAGTCCGAGCACTTTTGCGATAGTTAGAACAATTGTATGCCCTTGTTTGATTGAATGAAGTGAATTGTTTGCTTTTGCCTCATGTGCATATGGGTAGTGTTTTCTCTTTAGACCCCCTCTATTCTTACATATCATCTTTTCTAAATCCTCAGATGCCTCCGAGACATGACCCCGGATTTGCCTTTCCACCGGAGCTCACCCAGTTGATCCAGCAGTAGAACACATTGATGCAGTTGCTATTCCAGAATCAGAATCAAGGGAACAACACCAACAACCCACCACCACCACCACCACCACCTGTTGACCACTTAGCCCGTTTTCTTAGGCTGAATCCGCCGGTGTTTTCCAGTAGCACCGAGCCGATAGTAGCAGATGATTGGCTCCGCAAGACAGCTAGGGAGTTGACCACAGCAGGATGCACAGATGCGGAGAAGGTGAAGTTTGCCACACATCAGCTAGAAGGACCCGCAACATCATGGTGGGAGAATTTCACGGCCACTTTCCCTGTCGACACTGTCACATGGGACCAGTTTCAGCAGGCTTTTCGTACTGCACATGTTTCAGCAGGAGCTATGGCCATGAAGAAGCGTGAGTTTCGCAACTTGCGCCAAGGAGGATGGACAGTTGGCCAGTACGTGGAGGAATTTAGTAAGCTAGCACGTTATGCCCCAGATGACGTCGCTAAGGATGCAGCTAAGCAGGAGAAGTTTCTAGAAGGACTGAATGATGAGTTGAGCATGCAGTTGATGGTAGAAACCTTCAACAACTACCAGGAGTAGGTAGATAGTGCTCTTATGATTGAAGGGAAGCAGCAGCAAATTGAGAATCACAAGAGGAAGTATGGAGAAGGAAAGTACAATTCAGGAGCTCAGCAGAAGCCATGTTTTACCCTTAGACCGGGAGGACATTTTCAGCATACCCATGGAGGAGGTAGCAGGCACAATCACAATGGCACCAAGAATGGAAATGGCAATGGAGGAAGCAACGGCCAGAACCGCACCAACCCCTCAACCCCAGCCAAGAAGGACCTGAGCCAAGTCACTTGTTTTAAGTGTCAGAAGACCAAACATTATGCTAATGAATGTCCTAAAGGCCAAAATGGCAATGGAAGTTCTGGAAACAAGCCGAACCCTTTCAACAGGGGACAGGTGAACCACGTTAGCGTGGAGGAGGTTGAAGCTCAGCCCGATGCAGTAATAGGTAAGTTTTTGGTTAAGTCATTTACTGCACTCGTTCTTTTTGATACTGGTGCATCGCATTCATACATCTCAAGGGGATTTGTGGATAAGTATAACCTATCAACCCAAGCCCTTAGGTCACCCATGTTAGTAACCTTGCCTGGAGCAGAATATGTGGCTAGTCTATGGTGTGATCGGTTACCATTAAGGATTGGTAACTATGTTTTTCCCTCAGACCTAATAGTATTGGAATCTCAAGGATTGGATGTGATATTAGGCATGGATTGGTTATCAAAGTATGAAGGGAATATTGAATGTGCTAGTAAGTCAATTTTGCTTACCACCCCAGAAGGGAGAGGGATCAAGTATTTATCCCGACATGTACCAAAGAGGACTCAAGTAAATTGCCTAACAGGAGTTGTGCAGGAGGAAGTACCAGTGGTAAGGGATTTTCCTAAAGTATTTCCATAAGAGTTGCCAGGCATGCCACCGGATAGAGATATCGAGTTTTTGATTGAGCTATTTCCAGGCACAGGGCCAATATCAAAGAGACCATATAGGATGCCAGCAAAGGATTTGGTGGAAATTAAGAAGCAGATTAAGGAGTTACTGGATAAAGGATATATTCGCCCATGTTCTTCACCTTGGGGATTGCCAGTACTTCTAGTGGAGAAGAAGGATGGATCGTTAAGGATGGTTGTTGATTATCGAGGATTGAATGAAGTAACGATCAAGAACAAGTACCCACTACCAATGATCAACGATCTGTTTGATCGATTGCAAGGAGCTAAGGTATTTTCCAAGATCGATCTGCGATTAGGATACCACCAGTTGAAGATTTGAGAACAGGATATACCTAAGACAGCTTTTACCACCAGGTATGGGCTGTATGAGATACCGTTATGTCATTTGGTCTGACTAACGCACCCGCATATTTTATGAACATGATGAACAAAGTATTTATGGAGTTTTTGGATAAGTTCGTTGTGGTGTTCATTGATGATATCCTGGTTTATTCGAAGAATGAAGAGGAGCATAAGGAGCATTTGCGTTTGGTACTTGGAAAGCTAAGAGAACTCAATTATATGCCAAGTTCAGCAAATGTGAGTTTTCGTTGAAGGAAGTAGGATTCCTCGGACACATTATATCTGGAGAAGGTATAGCAGTTAATCCCACTAAATTTGAAACCGTGACCAAGTGGGAAGCCCCAACAACAGTTGGAGAGATCCGGAGTTTTCTTGGACTCGCAGGATACTACCGGAGATTTATTGAGAATTTCTCAAAGATTGCGAAGCCTATGACAGAGTTGTTAAAGAAAGATACCAAGTTCATATGGACAGAGGAATGTGAGGCTAGTTTCCAGGAGTTGAAGAAATGCTTGGTTACCTCACCAGTGTTGATTTTGCCAGACCAGACCAAAGATTATGAGGTGTATTGCGACGCTGCACGTCGAGGACTTGGAGCAGTGCTTATGCAGGAAGGGAGAGTTGTTTCATATGCCTCAAGACAACTGAAGCCTCATGAGTTAAATTATGCCACGCATGATTTGGAGTTAGCAGCCGTAGTGCATGCTTTGAAAACATGGAGGCATTTCCTCATTGGAAATCATTGTGAGGTGTACACGGATCATAAGAGTTTGAAGTACATTTTCACACAGAAGGAGTTGAATCTCAGACAAAGGAGATGTTTGGAGCTTATCAAGGATTATGATATGAAATTGCATTATCACCCCGGAAAGGCTAATGTAGTAGCTGACGCATTAAGCCGTAAGAGCCATGTCAATACGTTAATGATGGGAGAAATACCCAAGGAGTTAGCGGATAATCTTCGTGAACTATGTGTGGAAATAGTTCCGAGAGGATATGTAGCAGCATTGGAGATTCAGTCAACTTTGATGGATAGAATCAGAGAAGCTCAGAAAACTAACAAAGAGATTGTCGCTATAAAGGAGAAACTGAGCAAAGGAAAAGCTAAAGGATTTCGTGAGGATGAGCACGACACACTATGGTTTGAAGACCGCATTTACGTGCCCAATGACCCGGAGATCAGGAAGTTGATTTTGCAAGAGGCACACGATTCACCATATTCAATTCACCCAGGAAATACCAAGATGTATTTGGAGCTGAAGGATATTTTCTGGTGGACCGGAATGAAGAAGGACATTGCGGAGTATGTAGCAGTTTGTGATGTATGTCAAAGAGTAAAGGTAGAGCATCAGAAGCCAGCAGGATTGTTACAACCATTGCCGATACCCGAATGGAAGTGGGATAAGCTAGGCATGGATTTTATCATGGGATTGCCCAGGACTCGTTCAGGCTATGACTCGATATGGGTTGTAGTCGATCGATTGACGAAAGTAGCTCATTTCATCCCAGTAAAGACCACTTACACCAGTGCTAAGTTGGCAAAGATATACATGACCAGGATCGTATGTCTGCATGGAGTTCCAAGGAGTATCGTATCAGATAGAGGAACCCAGTTTACCTCAAAGTTCTGGAAGCAGTTGCACGAAACTTTGGGTACCAGGCTAGAATTCAGTACAGCTTTTCATCCACAGACAGATGGACAGACCGAGAGAGTCAATCAGATTTTGGAGGATATGTTGAGAGCTTGTGCGCTAGAATATCGATCTAGTTGGGACGATGATTTGCCATATGTAGAGTTCTCTTACAACAACAGTTACCAAACCAGTTTAAAGATGGCCCCTTTCGAAGCATTGTACGGAAGGAGGTGCAGGACACCGTTGTCATGGGACAAAGTTGGAGACCGCCAGCTGTCTGGACCTGACTTGATTAAAGAGTCTGAACAGAAGGTGAAGTTGATTCGCGATAGGCTCAAGGTAGCCCAGTCCAGACAGAAGAGTTATGCGGATTCTAAACGCAAGGAGACAGTTTACGAAGTTGGAGATAGAGGTTATCTTCGAGTATCACCACTTCGGGGAACAAAGCGTTTTGGAGTTAAAGGGAAGTTAGCACCATGATTTGTAGGACCATATCGAGTTTTGGAACGTATGGGAGAAGTAGCCTACAAGTTGGAATTGCCTGAAGGATTGTCAGGAGTTCATGATGTGTTCCACGTTTCCCAGTTAAAGAAATGTCATGCGGAGATGGCTGGCATACCGTTGAGAGACACAGTGCCCTTAGAAACTATTTAGTTGGATAACGATTTTACCTACGAGGAAAAACCAGTTAAGATCTTCGAGTTTACCAGCCGATTTACCCGCAGCAAGGTTATCAAGTTTTGCAAAGTTTAGTAGAGCCACCACACAGAGGATGAAGCCACCTGGGAGCGAGAGGAAGATTTTCTCAAGGACCACCCTCACCTATTTCCTAGCCAACCCAAATCTCGAGGGCGAGATTCATCTTAAGGGGGGTAGGTTTGTAACATCCCAAATTTTCAATTTGGAATGTTATACATTAGATCATCATTGCATTTCATATTTTACTTTTGCATTTTGGTTGATCCTAGAAATTCTACACAACTCAATGACCCACGGAGAGAGTTGGGGATTTCGTTATTTTCATATTTGAGTTCTCTCAAATTGCGAGAATAGGATCATTTGATTTTATTTATTTTATCATCAATTATTTCTATTACAAAAATATGAGAGAGGGAATAAAATGACTTTCCCAAAATAAAGAAATATTGAGGATTTAATAATAAAATCAAATAAGATTTTATTTCGGAGTTTTTCGATGTTTTATTTGAATTTAGGAAAAATGTGCGTTTTTCAAAATTGCATTTAGGTCCAAAATAAATGTTCACCTTGTGCGGCTTGATTTTAGAAGCCCAAGAAAATTTATTTCGGAATTTTTGGTGTCCGTTTAGTATTTCTTTTTATTTTTCTTCCGAGCGAAATAATTAAAAAAAAGTGAACCGACCTAACCGGGCCGTGTCCGTCCGGGACTCTGGCCCGGCAGGCTTTATAAGCCGGCCCAGCCCCCGGGGGGAAAACCCTAGCCGCCCAGCCCTAGCCGCCGCCCGCTCCTGTCCCGCGCCGCCGCTGCCGCCGCCGCTGCCTGCCGCCGACGCCGCCGAGGTTCGCCGCGCCTCGACTTCCGTGCCATTGGTTTTTTTTAAAGATAGATCGGTTTTTGTCGGATTTTTCCGTTGGTTTTTTAGTTTCGGTTTTTTTAAATAGATCGGTTTTTCCGGTTTACTTAAATAGTGAGCGTTCGTCCGTTCGTTCGTTCTAGCGAGCGTTCGTCGTTTTTCTTTTTCTCGGATTAAATCTGCGATTTTTCTGATCGCGATTCCTGATCCGATTTTTGTTTTAGTATAACTTTTCGCTCGTTTATCGGAATCAGGCGATTCAAGCGCCTAGAGTTTTGTATCGAAACCCTCTATCCGTTTAACCAACTTAAACAAGATTTTGTAAAATTTGCCCTAGATCCAGATTACTAGAACGAAGTTGTTTTCTTTCGCCGTTTGACTTTCGTTGCTTCGTTCGATTTGATTCTTTTTGCCAACCGGAGTTCTTAAGTTGAACCTTCTGGTTAGATCTCTTATTTGAGTTTTACTTGTGTATAAGATGAGTACTTATTGTATGCTTGTTTTTTTGTCTGCGATAGAATACCCGGAGTGCGCCGCCTATTACTTCGAATCGTTAGGTTTCGCGGATCATCAGCAAGGTAAGTAACACTTTGATCATACCTTTTCTACTACCCAGTTTTCTTGCATTAGATCAATCCTCACACATTGCATGATTAGGATCTAATTAAATTGTGAGATGGGAAGTAGTTGAGGTAGTACCTATTACCTGTTTATTATCAAACCTTTGGGAGTTACTTCTACGTTTGCTTATTATGCCATGCTATGCTAGTAGACGTGGATTGTGTGAGTGATATCCATGACAGATGTGAGTTTTGTTAATTAATGGTTTATCTAAGGTGGCAACTTAAACAAACATCTGGGTGGATTGAGGCACCTGGGTATTCCAGGACTTGCCTGTTTTCTTTTGGACCGCCACCCAGGCTCAAAGGGATCATGAGACTATTGATACTAGAAACTTCCGTGTGCAGCCACAAGCTATTATGGGATCTAGCATAGTTGACTAAGTCGTGCGAACTCTTATAGTGGTAGACTAGCATATGTAGGGGATGTAGGTGGTATAGTCTACCTGATCGTAAGGTGCTAGCGCTTCTGAAAGACTATGTCTCGGTCATCCGTCTTCTCAAACACCATGTAGTGCGAGAAACCAAACGGAGGCGATCGAGTCTTGTGGGGTGCGCAAACCTCTCCAGAGTGTAATAAACTAATCATGGTTAGCCGTGTCCCCGGTTATGGACATCTTGAGTATCTAGTACTTGGATTATCATGTGAATCTCAACATGTTACTCTAAATTAATTTTGTTGGGTTATGTTTAATGATGATGCTTAATTGGGATTGAGAATGATGTCAACCATTCTCAATGTTTAACAACTACCATGATAGTTAAATAAAATTTATTCCTTTGAAGTAGGGAAAATTGGCTTTACACAAAACTGTAACCATAGAGCTTTCCACCAGCCAAATATGCATATAGTATAGCTGTTTCTTTCCATTACTCTCTATGTGTTACATTGCCAGCATATTCCATGTGCTGACCCGTTTCGGGTGCAACGTTAATGTTGCAGACTTTTCAGACGACGATTAAGGAGTTTTAGGTCGTGGTTCTATACTCAGTGATGCCGTTGGAGTTGATGGACTCACTTATCTTCCAAGCCTTCCGCTGTTATCGTTATTAGATGGCCTTAAGCCATATTTATTGTAATAAGTTCTCTTATGAGACACTCGATGTAATACGTGTGTGATTGCTACTCTGCTATAAATCCTTCGAGTACTGTGTGGTGTCAGCATTACTGATCCAGGGATGACACCGGAGCACAGAGATCAGACTGTTTGAGGTCTGGTCGCTACACTCATGGGCAAGATGACTAAAACTCCGTTCTACGGAACAATAGAGCAAGCAACAGATTTATTGGAAATTATACATACTGATGTATGTGATCCAATGAACATTGAAGCTCGTGGCGGGTATCATTATTTTCTCACCTTCACAGATGATTTGAGCAGATATGGGTATATCTGCTTAATGAAACATAAGTTTGAAACATTTGAAAAGTTCAGAGAATATTTGAGTTATGAGTTTGGACTTCATTTGAAACAATGCAGAATAGTTTCGCAACTCACGCCACCTGGAACACCACAACGTAATGGTGTGTCTGAACGTCGTAACCGCACTTTATTAGATATGGTGCGATCTATGATGTCTCTCACTGATTTACCGCTATCGTTTTGGGGTTATGCTTTAGAGACAGCTGCATTCACGTCAAATAGGGCACCATCTAAATCCGCCGAGACGACACCTTATGAACTGTGGTTTGGCAAGAAACCCAAGTTGCCGTCTCTTAAAGTTTGGGGTTGCGATGCTTATGTGAAAAGGCTTCAACCTGAAAAGCTCGAACCCAAATCAGAGAAATGTGTCTTCATAGGGTACCCAAAGGAGACTGTTGGGTACACCTTCTATTATAGATCCGAAGGCAAGATATTCGTTGCTAAGAATGGATCCTTTCTAGAGAAGGAGTTTCTCTCAAAAGAATTGAGTGGGAGGAAAGTAGAACTTGATGAGGTAATTGTACCTTCTCTCTTATTGGAAAGTAGTTCATCACTGAAATCAGTTCCAGTGATTCCTACACCAGTAAGTGAGGAAGCTAATGATGATGATCATGAAACTTCTGATCAAGTTACTACCGATCCTCATAGGTCAACCGGAGTAAGATCCGCACCAGAGTGGTATGGTAATCCTCTTCTGGAAGTCATGTTACTTGACCATGACGAACCTACGAACTATGAGGAAGCGATGATGAGCCCAGATTCCGCAAAATGGCTTGAGGCCATGAAACTGTGATGGGATCCATGTATGAGAACAAAGTGTGGACTTTAGTTGACTTGCCCGATGATCGGAAAGCCATAGAGAATAAATGGATCTTCAAGAAGAAGACTGACGCTGACGGTAATGTTACTGACTACAAATCTCAACTTGTTGCAAAAGGTTTTCGACAAGTTCAAGGAGTTGACTATGATGAGACTTTCTCACCCGTAGCGATGCTTAAGTCCGTCCAAATCATGTTAGCAATTGCCGCATTTTATGATTATGAAATTTGGCAAAATGGATGTCAAAACTGCATTCCTTAATGGATATCTTAAAGAAGAGTTGTATATGATGCAACCAGAAGGTTTTGTCGATCCAAAAGGTGCTAACAAAGTGTGCAAGCTCCAGCGATCCATTTATGGACTGGTGCAAGACTCTCAGAGTTGGAATATACGCTTTGATAGTGTGATCAAAGCATATGGTTTTATACATACTTTTGGAGAAGCTTGTATTTACAAGAAAGTGAGTGGTAGCTCCGTAGCATTTCTGATATTATAAGTAGATGACATATAGCTGATCAGAAATGATACTGAATTTCTGAATAGCATAAACGGATACTTGAATAAGAATTTTTCAATGAAAGACCTCGGCGAAGCTGATACGTCTCCAACGTATCTATAATTTTTGATTGTTCCATGCTATTATATTATCTGTTTTGGATGTTTATGGGCTTTATTATACACTTTTATATTATTTTTGGGACTAACCAATTAACCTGAGGCCCAGCCCAAATTGTTGTTTTCTTGCCTATTTCAGTGTTTTGAAGAAAAGGAATATCAAACGGAATGAAACCTTCGGGAGAGTTATTTTTGGAATGGAAGCAATCCAGGAGACTTGGAGTAGATGTCAGGGAAGCTTCGAGGTGGCCACGAGGCAGGGAGGCGTGCCTGCCCCCCTGGGCGCCCCCCCACCCTCGTGGGCCCCTCGTGGCTCCCCTGACCGACTTCTTTCGCCTATATATGTCCATATAACCTTAAAACATCAGGGAACAGAATAGATCGGGAGTTCCGCCGCTAGAAGCCTCTGTAGCGACCAAAAACCAATCTAGACCCATTCCGGCACCCTGCCGGAGGGGGAATCCCTCTTCGGTGGCCATCTTCATCATCCTAGTGCTCTCCATGACGAGGAGGGAGTAGTTCTCCCTCGAGGCTGAGGGTATGTACCAGTAGCTATGTGTTTGATCTCTCGCTCTCTCGTGTTCTTGAGTTGGCACAATCTTGATGTATCGCAAGCTTTGCTATTATACTTGGATCTTATGATGTTTCTCCCCTTCCACTCTCTTGTAATGGATTGAGTTTTCCCTTTGAAGTTATCTTATCGGATTGAGTCTTTAAGGATTTGAGAACACTTGATGTATGTCTTGCATGTGTGTATCTGTGGTGACAATGGGATATCACGTGATCCACATGATGTATGTTTTGGTGATCAACTTGCGAGTTCCGTGACCTCGTAAACTTATGCATAGGGGTTGGCACACATTTTCGTCTTGACTCTCCGGTAGAAACTTTGGGGCACTCTTTGAAGTTCTTTGTGTTGGTTGAATAGATGAATCTGAGATTGTGTGATGCATATCGTATAATCATACCCACGGATACTTGAGGTGACATTGGAGTATCTAGGTGACATTAGGGTTTTGGTTGATTTGTGACTTAAGGTGTTATTCTAGTACGAACTCTATAATAGATCGAACGGAAATAATAACTTTGAGGTGGTTTCGTACCCTACCATAATATCTTCGTTTGTTCTCTGCTATTAGTGACTTTGGAGTGACTCTTTGTTGCATGTTGAGGGATAGTTATATGATCCAATTATGTTATTATTGTTGAGAGGACTTGCACTAGTGAAAGTATGAACTCTAGGCCTTGTTTCCTACCATTGCAATACTGTTTACGCTCACTTTTATTACTTGTTACCTTGCTGTTTTTATAATTTCAGATAACAAAAACCTATATCTACCATCCATATTGCACTTGTATCACCATCTCTTCGCCGAACTAGTGCACCTATACAATTTACCATTGTATTGGGTGTGTTGGGGCCACAAGAGACTCTTTGTTATTTGGTTGTAGGGTTGTTTGAGAGAGACCATCTTCAACCTACGCCTCCCACGGATTGATAAACCTTAGGTCATCCACTCGAGGGAAATTTGCTACTTTCCTACAAACCTCTGCACTTGGAGGCCCAACAACGTCTACAAGAAGAAGGTTGCGTAGTAGACATCAAGCTCTTTTCTGGCGCCGTTGCCGGGGAGGTTAGCGCTTGAAGGTAACGAGGAGGAGCCTTCTAATTAACCAATCTCATCAATAAGGAGCTCCAAAAAGAGGATTGAACCCACACATAATGTGAAGAAGAAAAAGAAAAGACGAAGGAGGAAAGGTGAAAAGGTATCCCTCCCAAATGACGTTGCCCCTATTACTCATTGTGATGATGATAATTGCTATACTATTGGTGCTATCCATACTATTAATGATGAGAGTGATTATGCTTATGATATGAAAAGGCCCTAGCTTGGGGATGCTATATTTTATGAGAATGACATGTTTGAGAATATATTTGTTGCAATTAATGTTTGTCCCAAGCTTGGGGATGCTATGTTTAATTAAGATGATATTTCTAGCCTCCCAAGTTTTGATATGCAAATTTGTTATGATGATAGCATGCCTCCTACTTATGATGATTATATTGATGAAAGTGGGTTTGGAAGAGTGTCAACTTTAGGAAGTAATGATCCCACTATTTCGGAGGATGTTGAATCTTATTTTGACAATTATGAAAGTGGATTTGGAGAGGTCATGACTTTATTTAGTAATGATTCCACTATCTTGGAAGAGGTTTCAATTGATTATGATGAGAACAAAGTTGCTACTTATGATGATTATTGTGATGACACATGTGCTATAAAAAGTAGTGATGATTATATCAAAACTTATCATGATTATGATTACCTTTTTCTGAACATTACTCTTTTAATGTGGAAACAATTTATAGTGTTCGAGTCTCTTATGATACTCCCACTATTCCGAATGAGAAGAATTTTGCTTATGTGGAGAGTAATAAAATTTATATGCTTGTAGATCATGAAAAGAATGCTTTAGGTGCTGGTTATATTGTTGAATTTATTCATGATGCTACTAAACATTATTATGAGGGAGGAATATATGCTTGTAGGAGTTGCCATAATATCAAGTTTCCTCTCTATGTGTTGAAAATCTTGAAGTTATCCTTGTTTTACCTTCCTATGCAAGTTGATTCTTGTTCCCACAAGTTGTTTGCTCACAAAATCCCTGTGCATAGGAAGTGGGTTAGAATTAAATGTGCTAGTCATATTCTTCATGATGCTCTCTTTATGTTTCAATTCTTATCTTTTATGTGAGCATCATTGAAATCATCATGCCTAGCTAGGGGCGTTAAACGATAGCGCTTGTTGGGAGGCTACCCAATTTCATTTTTGTTCCTTGCTTTTTGTTCCTGTTTAGTAATAAATAAATCATCTATCCTCTGTTATGATTGTGTTTTTTATGTTTTAATTAGTTTATGTGCCAAGTAAAGCCTTTAGGATCTTCTTGGGTGATTGTTATTTGATCTTGCTGTAAAAAAACAGAAAGTTTGCGCTCACGAGAACAATTTTCATTTTTACCAGAGAGCGATAAAATACAAATTCCACTTTTAGTAGATAATAAACAAATTGACAAGGACTTACTGATTTCTCAGGATTTTTGGAGTTACATAAGTATTCGAATGATACAGATTACTACAGACTGTTCTGTTTTTTGACAGATTATGTTTTCATTGTGTTGTTTGCTTATTTTTATGAATCTATGAGTAGTATCGAAGGGTATGAACCATAGAGAAGTTGGAATACAGTAGATATTACACCAATATGAATTTAGAATGAGTTCACTATAGTACCTTAAGTGGTGGTTTATTTTCTTATACTAACGGAGTTTACGAGTTTTCTGTTAAGTGTTGTGTTGTGAAGTTTTCATGTTTTGGGCAAAGATTCGATGGACTATGGAATAAGGAGTGGCAAGAGCCTAAGCTTGGGTATGTGTAGGATTGAAATTATGTCTAGAGGGGGGTGATTAGACTACTTGGCCAAATAAAAATCTAGCCTTTTCCCAATTTTAGTTCTAGGCAGATTTTAGCAACTTAGCACAAGTCTAGCAATCAACCTACACATGCAATTCTAAGAGTATAGAAGCGGAAATCAAAAAAATGCATATGAAGGTAAAGGGAGGAGTTTGGAGTGTGCAAACGCAACTGGAGACATGGAGATTTTTGGCGTGGTTCCGATAGGTGGTGCTATCGTACATCCACGTTGATGGAGACTTCAACCCACGAAGGGTAATGGTTGCGCGAATCCATGGAGGGCTCCACCCACGAAGTGTCCACGAATAAGCAACCTTTTCCATCCCACCATGGTCGTCTCCCACGAAGGACTTGCCTCACTCGGATAGATCTTCACGAAGTAGGCGATCTCTTTGCCCTTACAAACTCCTTGGTTCAACTCCACAATCTTGACGGAAGCTCCCAAGTGACACCTAACCAATCTAGGAGACACCACTCTCCAAGAGGTAACAAATGGTGTGATGATGATGAACTCCTTGCTCTTGTGCTTCAAATGATAGTCTCCCCAACACTCAACTCTCTCTCTCATGGGATTTGGATTTGGTGGAAAGATGATTTGAGTGGAAAGCAACTTGGGGAAGGCTAGAGATCAAGATTTATGTGGTTGGAGTGGAATATCTTGACCTCAACACAAGTGAAGGTGGTGCTCTCTCAAAAAATGCATGTTGGATGTGTAGGCATGTTCTGATGTCTCTCTCTCTCCACGAATGAAGAGTGGGTGGAGGGGTATAAATAGCCTCCACACAAAATGTAACCGTTACACATAAATCACCAAACTCGGTGGGACCGAATCATGAAACTCCGTCAGACCGATTTAGTTTAAAATGTGAACGTTAGGATTTTCGGTGGGACCGACATATTAACTCGGTGGGACCGATTCTGTTAGGGTTAGGGCATAACATAATCTCGGTGAGACCGATTACACAAATTCGGTGAGACCGATTTTGGTAATGGACTAACAGAGAGTTGGTTAGGCAAACTCGGTGGGACCGATTCGCTCATCTCGGTTGGACCGAAACGTTACGAAAGGGAAACAGAGAGTTTACATTGCAATCTCGGTGGGACCGATCGCTCATCTCGGTTTGACTGAAACATTATGAAGTGAAACAGAGAGATTACAATCCCATCTCGGTGAGACCGAGATCCCTATCGGTAAGACCGAAAAGACTAGGGTTTCTGGCAGTGGCTATGTCAACTAAACTCAGTGGCCCCGGATAGAAAGTTTCGGTGGGGCTGAGTTTGACTTTCGGTTTGGGACATATGTGGATGTGAGAAAGTAGTTGAGGACTTTGGAGCATATCACTAAGCACTTTGAGCAGGAAAGCCATTAGGTAACACCTCATCCCCTCTTAATAGTATTGGCTTTTCCTATGGAGTCAATGTGATCTTGGATCACTTAAAATGAAAAGATGTAGAGTCCTGAGCTTTGAGCTTGAGACAATTCTT
Source organism: Triticum dicoccoides (assembly GCF_002162155.2). Lineage (NCBI taxonomy): Eukaryota > Viridiplantae > Streptophyta > Magnoliopsida > Poales > Poaceae > Triticum > Triticum dicoccoides. The sequence goes on from NC_041392.1 coordinate 99,869,179, forward strand.
TGTCCTTAGAATTTTGAGCGATCCACTTTTCTCATCCATGCCATGCCAATCATTGAGCTTTCCTAAAATGTTCATCTTTAAGTAGCATTAGATCAATGAGTTATATGTTGTTAGGAATTACCAAAACCACCCAGGGATAGTTGCACTTTCAATCTCCCCCTTTTTGGTAATTGATGACAACATATAGATCAAAGCTTCGCCAAATGATAAATAAGATTGAAAAAACATCGTCGCTTTGAGGAGTATGTGATAAGCAAGAGCTCCCCCTAAATTTGTGCATTATTTAAAATTTGCTTTTGAATGCAAATGCACAATCGATTAGGATCATGGGTTACTCTTCCATGTCAAATAATTCTTGGTGGAGCGCTCAAAATGATAGAGATTAAAAGCGTGCACTCATCACCAAGCAAGTGAATGATCATATAAGGATATAAGAGATGATATCATCAACAAGCATTAAGGGTAACATATGATCAAACACATGATCAACAAGTATCTCACAAGGACATAAAGTATCTCACACAAGCACTCAATAAAGAAGTTCAACCAAAATAGCAAGAGAGATAAAAAGAACAACACTCTCTCTCGAAGCCTATGATCTATACATTTTTCTCCCCCTTTGGCAACAAGTTACCAAAAAGTTCAAAAAATGCATAGTGCTAAACGACTCTCAGGCCTGATCTTCGGGAGGTGGTGTAGAGAGAACTCCAAGTACGAAGGCTTTCGATGAAGTAGTTGGAGTTGATGGAGTGGCTGCTGGGGGTGGCACTGGAGCTGTGGCTGCTGGTGCTGACACTGAAGCTTGAGTATCTGTGACTGGTACTGCAGCAGACCTCTGGCTTCGGGGCACTCTAGCAAAAGCATATGTAGTTGACTTGCCCTTCTTCTCCTCCACTTCCTCTTGAAGCTGCTCTACTACGGACTGAATCTTAGTTACTTTGACATCAAGATCATAGAATTTCTGCTCAACGATCCTCTCCAAGCTCTCCTAGTTTTGAGTCAGGGTGGCCAAGACCTTCTCAATCCTCAAGGTGAATTGGATCAGATATCCAAGCTGATCTTGCTTGCTCTTACTTGCTCTTTAGAAAAACCTGAGATGCCTCCTCAACACTTGGCATCTTTGCAGCTTTCGCTGCCCTTGCTTTTTCTCTCTTCTCATGTGCTCGAGCTGAAGATGGTTCATTTTCATCCATGACAATAGTGTTGTCTTAAAATTTAGGGTAGATGGGCAGGTGCTCCTTATCCAAAAGATACTTGCATGTGCCCATCTTTGAGTTGATGAGCTCCTGAATTTGTGGGGCATACCCACAACTCCTCTTCTGATCAGCTGGTATTCTTTTGATTGTCTCCACAATCAGACTCATGACTTTGAATTTTTGAGGCACATCAAACACATGTAGCAAGTTGATGGCATGTCCTCTGAGCATCTTGTGATCACCTGACTTGGGTAGCAATGTGTGTCTGAGGATCCAATTTGTAGTAGGTAGACCTTGTTAGTATCCAAAGCAGCATCTGGGATCTCTTTGTACATGTTGGCCATTGTGTTGTGGTCTTTGTTCTTCTCAGCATAAACATCCAAGTCATCTTCATGCTCTGCAGGGGCATTGATCAACTTAGCACATTCATCAACTTTGGAGTGGTACCTGGTACCCTCAGACATCCAAACTATCCTCCCATCTGGATAGAAGTGGGCAATGGAGTAGAACTGCATGATCAACTCATCATTCCACCTGGTGAGCTTCTGGGCCACAAAGGTATCAACTACACATGCCTTGAAGCTATCATATACACCCGGATAGTGATATTCATTCACCTTGATGTACTCCCAGTCAACCCATCTCATGTCACACACAATGGGCTTCTTGTCAAGCAGGATTGTCTCACAATAGTCTTGTTGTTCCTTGGTGTGAAATCTGTAGTCCACAGCAGTCCTCCTCTTGACAGCATATGGATCAGACTGTCTCCATAACCTTAGTCCTGCATCCTTCCTGATTTTCATGTTTTTTGCCACAGGGTGTGTATCATTGTGGTCAGGGATCTTGGGCTTCAGCTTCCTCAACACAACTGAGTCATCTTCTTCATCTTCAGCAGCTTCAGGCACTAGGGCCTTGTTTTTCTCCTTAGCAGGAATGTTTATAGTGCTTCTCTTGGGTTTAGGCTTCTGAGCTGGAGCAGTAGCCCTGGGAGCAACTTTGGGTTTAGATGGAGTAGCCACTGATCTGATTGCATCTCCCATGAGCTTTTGTGCTTTGGGTGCTGGTGCAGCATCCTCTTCCTCTACACCTGAACCTCTCATTATTGATGATCTGCCAAGCACTCTGGCAGTGGTCTTCTTGACCCTTTCCTTCCTTTTCTTCCCTTCTCCAACTGCCTCTTCAGTTGGCTTGGAGGTTTCAGCAGTGGATGCTCTGGCCTTAGACATAGAAACTCTCTTTGTTGGTGCCTTCTTATGCATCCCTGGCAGCCGAGCCATACTCCTTTTTCAGCACCTTTTTCCTTGAAGTGGCCTCATCCTCAATGGCCACATAATCCTCATCCTCAGATTCTGAGGTTTTATTTTTCCTGGATCTGGTTGCTGCCTTAGGTAAGTTGCTTGGAGTGCTCCTACTTCCATCATCAGAAGAGCTGGAGGGACTAGTGCCCTCACTCATCTGGACATGTTCTTCAGATTTGTTCTGGCTGTCACTTTGGTCAAACATCATGCAGGAAAACTGTCAGCAGATCCTGTGAATAGAATATAGATGAGGTAGAGAAGATGAGCATCACAAAGTACAGGAGTTTTGCAAAACAATTGAGTCAAAAAGTTTAGTTTTAGTTCTCTAAAGAAGTGATATCGGAGCTACCGAATTGACAAACTCGGTGATATCGAAGCAACACTTGGAACCTAAACTAGTGAACTCAGTAGGGCCGAGTCACAGTTCGGTGGCACCGAGATTGCTAGGGTTTCACAGAGTCCTGAACTCGGCCACACCGATTTGCGCGTTTCGATCGAAGAGCGCATGTGCAATGGCTAAGGCCGAATCGATGAGACCGATTTCTACAGTCCGGTCGGTCCGAGATGAGTTCTGCGGAGAGCTAACCCTAATTTTTTTGAATCAATCTAGACCTAAGGAAGTTTTCGCTGGATGGATGAATCTCAATCATGGCAAGAAACATGGCATTGTCCTTGTGCTAGGAATTGGAGTGAAAAAGACAGCACAAGGGATCGAACACTTACCCTAATGCGGCGAGTGTTCGCTACGGCGGCAACAGCGGAGCAGATTGCCGTTGACGGTGGCGGAGACCAGCGGTGGGAGGTCGCTGGTGGCGAGAAGATGATCTGGAGACCCGAAGAGGCAGAGTAGGTTATGCGCGGGCAAAGGGTTTCGGAAAAATTTCCAAAATTTGGCCCGTCAGTATATATAACCTGACCCTATCGGTGTGACCGAGTGGAACAACTCGGTGGCACCGAGATGCAAAACTGCAGGCAGTTACTACAACTCGATGTGATCGAAAGGTTCTAATCGGTTGCACCGAGATTGAAAACCTAGATCAACTAAGTGATCTCGGTAGGACCGAAAAGGATGAATCGGTCAGACCGAGATGCACAAAGAGGTTTTGGAAGTTTAAGTCTATGACGAATCGGGAACTCTGAGTGCTCCTCACACAGAGTGGTTCGAATCTGACTTGGTCAAACTTTGTGATGTAGCATGAATAGAGTTTGAGACGAGAAAAGCATAGATAGCTAGAGGGAGTTCTTAGGCATTCTTGTCCATCCATTTGGCAAAAGAGAAAAAACCAAACAATCAAAGCAACAAATGGATGTCCTCGAATGAGAAAAATATGTATTCAACATGCTCACACAATTAAAGTGGCAAATGAAATATGTGACGAAGCTTGCATAGACACTCTAGCATCTATCAAGCAATTGGCGATGACTAGGTCATCTATATATGAGTATATTGACTTAGGAGTCAAATGAGAACATTTGATCATAGGTCATAATCATCATTTAAGCACAAGTGGGGTTACCACTTTTACATAGAGCATTGTTGTACTCACACCATTAGAGTTGCTTTAACTCAATTGATTAGAGTAAAGCTCCCCCTAGATGTGATATCCCCCCTAAGAGGGATCAACTAACCTTGGGTTTTGTCGATGATGACTTCATGTAGGTGTTGAAGATGTGGATGCTCAATGTTGATGTAGATCATTCGGAGCAATCCTTTGGAGTGATTTGCACTTTCAGTACCTACATGGGTTAGTCCCACAAGGAACAAACAAGGATATCCATAGACATAGAGTGATGTGTACACAAGATGATGTCCATGGAAGCAGTAGGTTACCTTATTCCTTGTCTTACTAACAAGAGGGTTTGTGACTCCTTGAACTAGTGCAAGATATGAAAGTTGTTTGCACTTGTCCTTGCCAAAATGATAAGAGTGAAGTAGGTTGGCGGAGTCACCCTCAAGAACTCTCTAGTTCTTGTTCTTCGGGATCCACACCATCTTGATGGGAATCCTTGGGGTTGTAGTCGTACTTGAAGTAGAACTTGATTTAGTCTTGGGAATCCATTTGACCAAGGCCTTGGGTGCTTTTCTCGAATGCATCAATCTCCTCTTGAATCTTGTCCTTGCCTTTTTGCTTATGGTCTTGTGGTGGAAGATCATCTTGAGCTTGTGTTCCTTTGAAAGAAGTAGGATCATATTTCTCTTGTTGAGGAACAAACTTAGTCTTGGGGTATTGATCTTCTTCCCACTCAACTCCATTGGCATTGAAATTTCGTTCAAAAGCAACACCTTGATTCTTTCGGTGTCTTCCTTGCTTGCGTACAATTTCCTCAAATTGCTTACTTCCGGCAAGGCTCTTGTAAACACCTTTCTCTATAATTCCCTTAAATAAGCTATTTTCTTGCTCAAGTGTAACTTGGCTAGGAGAATCATTAGTGGAATCAAGAGAGCTACTAGAAGCAACAACATTGGATTTAGCATGATTGTTGTTACTACTAGATGAAGAATATTTCTTGTTCTTGTTGCTAGATTTAACTTCTGGCATGTAAGTAGACAAGATTAACGCTTGGCAACGTAAGAAGAACTTTTCTTGTGAAGATCATCATTGATTGCCTTTAAAAACTCATGTTCTTGCTCAAGGTTGAGCTTTTCAAAGCGTAGCTTATCATGAGTCTTTAAAAGTTCTCGATGATCTTCCAAGGTAGTTTCATGAGCTAACTTAAGAGTGTTTAGTTCTTTAGTTAGACGCTCAATCTCCTTCTTATCATCGTCATTCATTTTATATTGATTATTATGATTAATAGCAAGCTCATCATAGTTCTTTAGTTAGTCTTTAAAGGGCACTGTTTAGGCCCGGTTTACACCATAAAAGACCGAATACCTTAGGGAGTGTTCGACGTCGCGAGTTTGGCTATGCATCAGCTCCGAATCATGTCTTTGGTCAAATGTTGGGTTTGCCCGGCTCCTGTGTTTAGCTGCCTTATGTTCCGCTCTATCGGCTAAGGCGGGACTAGGAGAACTACTGCGATTGTGCCCTGGTTCATCCGGACGAGCACCTCAGTAGAGAAAGCCGAAAACTGACTATCATGATATAGCGTGAGACTGGTCAACCACTCGATGACCTATTGGAATCTTCGGGATTCCTCCGCATTAACGAAGGGCCGTTTCCCGGCCAGGCATGTACGCACCCCGAATCCGGATGAGTGCGGAGCCACCAGGGGCTATATAGGAGCCCCACTGTCAAACTCCTCTGGCTAAGTGAAAGTGTTAAAGCATTATAGTCCGGTTGCCTAGTTCGCTGCGCTATCACCTCCTTAATAGGACCAAGACGTTGGATTAAGTGTGAATACGCGTCTTCTGCGAACACCCCCGCATTATATGTGTGGGGGCTGAAGCCCACGACTGCAATCTTTCAGGTTATATACATGTATACATAAACAGCCGCACAGGAGGCATCACAATACTTTCGGGCAAAAGTATAAATACAGCCTTGATAAATTCAATAAAATGTTGTTTTTACAATGGGAATACATGTCACTCAAACATAACATTCTTCGAGAACTGGGCCTCTATCGAACGAGTGCCCTCAAGAACTTCTTCAAAATAGTGCTCGGCAGCCACTCGGCCTATGGCCGAACCCTGCGCCGCGACAGTGGTGGCATCCATCTCCGCCCAGTATGTTTTGACACGGGCAAGGGCCATCCCTGAGCCTTCTATGCACGCCGACCTCTTCATCGCATTAATGCGTGGCACCACACCAAGGAACTGCTGCACCAAGCTAAAATAACTGTTCGGCTTTGGCCTTTCCGGCCACAGATGATCCATGATAGACCTCATGGTGAGTCCGGACAATCTATTGAGTTTGGCCCATTCAGCAAGCTGATCAGTCAATGGAAGTGGACGCTCTAGAACATTAAATTGCGACCAGAATAGCTTGTCCACTTCATGATATGTTTGGTCTCGGAAGTATTCGGCCGCATCGACAGCGCTCGCCGCCAAGTCCAGATATGCGTCGACTGAACTCCACAGCCGATCCAGAGGGGCATACCACGGATCTCCAAACTTCCTCCACAGGATAAAGGGCTTCCCGGCCACAATGTCCCTGGCTTCACGCAATTCCTCCTTCTTTGCTCTCATTGCAGAGCAGGTGTCTCTAGTCACCACTGTGGCCTTTTCAAGGTCCGTAGCCTTCGCCCGGTTTTCTTCTTCAAGAAACTGACAGCGGTCGGCAGTGTCTTTTAACTTCACGACCATTTTGGCCATTTTCTCTTTGCTCTCGCTATGCGCGGCCTTCTCGGCTCTCAACTCTTCGGCCGCCTTCAACGCGGCCGCATTACTACTCCTTGCTTGCTCCTTGGCTCGGGCAAGCTCCGCCCGCAGGGCCTCCACGGTGGCAGCTCCATCCGCAGTCACAACATATTAAAGATACTGGCATCGTGCTTCTCTTACTATGTGACATTCACTATAAACATCACCTTCCCTGTGCCTTGTCAAGCCGCTTGTTAACAAGCTCGATGTCGGCATCCGCCACATCCAGTCGCCGCTTTAGTTCGGCAACCCCATCAGTCCGGCTAGCCACCGGAGCTTCAGACACCTGCACATAAAGGCGGTCTGGTTATTACCTGGGACTATGATCCTCTGTTTGCCGCCGTTCTTGACGACAACCAGAGTCTCAGGCGCTACTATCTACATAGGGCACACCTTAAAATGCGCGGTACTATCAGAAATGTATATCATTTCACGTACCTCAAAGCCCGTCAGTAGACTCATAAAGGCTTCATGCAACCCACTTTCAGCGGACGAAATCCTTTCAAACACCATACCCATTAATGTACGGTGCTCTTCTGAGATAGTGGCTCGCTCTAGCAGATGCCTCAGTGCGTCCAACCGCATACCACATGGTGCTGGATTCTTTTGGCTGCTCTCTTCAAGAGCCGGATACTGGGGACTTCGGGCGACCATAGGATTATCTTCTGGCCTCACCGAATCCGGAGTGACCCTCCGCGACGACACTTCAAGGTCGCCCACTTCTTGAGCTGGGGAATCCGGGGGAGGCATTTCGCTCTCCATCATCTCCGTAATAAGATCCCCCGAAGACGAGCTCTGCTGAGAGGGCTAAGATCCGAACTGCAACATAAATTCTTCGGTCGTTTTCCTCAAAGGTAAGGTAGTATATCTTCACTACAAAGTACTTTTTTATTACTTATAGCTCGTTAGAGGGCTGATCTCTGCGTGGACTTTGTGCGGCAAGAGCACCCTCCGAGGCAGGACCCTCTGGTGAAGTTTTCTTCTCCCGTTTGGAAACTTTGGTTTCCGGATCTTCAGAGGTAGTCCTCTTCCTCCCCCAGGGCAAGGGAACATTAGATTCTTCCCCTTGGTTATCCTCACTCACGGAGGCACTCATTCCCTTGGTGGAGGCCCGCTTTCGCCCTCTTTATTCCCCCCTTCATCTTCCTTTGAGGGCACCGGGCAGGGTGCTGGCTCGAGCATTTTTTCCAGCACCGGATTGTCCAAGCCTTCAGGAAGGGGGGCCGAATGCCGGATCATCTTTGCCTTCGCTATCCAGTCTTGGTCAAAGAGCGACTCTTCAGAATGATATCATGATAAATAAAAAGAAGGTGTGTTCGGCCGTGGGATTGCTTACTTGGGCCGTGGTGTGGTTGCTGCTTAGGCCCACGTCCTCGGTAGTGTCCGGACACTCTGCTTGGGGTCCGAAGAATGATTTGTACAACTCCTTGTGCGTCAGGCCGAGGAAGCTCTGGATAGTGCGCGGTCCTTTTGAGTTGATTTCCCACATACGGAGGGGCCGGCGTTTGCAAGGCTGGACTCGACAAACCAGCATGACTTGCACTACCATAACCAAACTAAAATCTCCCTCAAAGAGATCTCGGATGCGGCTCTGCAGTATGAGAATTTTTTTTTGCCACTCTAGATTTTGCCAATTTTTCTTATGCCACTCTAGATTTTGACATTTCACTTTTGCCACTCTTAGATTTTGACAATTATCACAATTGCCATTCTGTGGCAAAAGCAAAATAATTTTATTTCATTTTTGTCACTCTTAGCTTTTGACAATTATCACAATTGCCACTCTCAACATTTTGCTTTTGCCACGGGAATGGCAATTGTGATAATTGTCAAAAACTAAGAATGGAAAAAGTAAAATGTCAAAATCTAGAGTGGCATAACGAAAATTGGCAAAATCTAGAGTGGCAAAAACAAAAATTTCCCCTGCGGTATGGGCACATCCTTGGTTGGACCCTAGCTCAGCCCCTTGTTGATCCATGACATCAGTTGTGGTGGAGGGCCCGAGTGAAAGGCGGGGGAAGCTACCCACTTGGCACTTCTGGGAGCGGTGACGTAGAACCACTTCCATTGCCATAATCCGGACACCTTTGGAAAGGAACCCTTTGGCCATGGAGCTCCAGTGATCTTGCTTATTAATGCACCTTCGCACGCTGCATGCTTCCCCTCGACCGTCTTTGGCTTCACATCAAAGGTCTTGAGCCACAGGCCGAAGTGAGGGGTAATGCGGAGGAAGGCCTCACATATGACAATAAATGCCAAGATGTGGAGAAAGGAATCCGGGGCTAGATCGTGGAAATCAAGCCCGTAGTAGAACATCAAACCCCTAACGAAGGGATCCAGAGTGAGGCCTAGTCCTCGGAGGAAGTGGGAGATGAACATGATGTCTTCATTGGGTTCAGGAGTAGGGACGACCTGCCCTCGGGCAGGCAGCCGATGCGAAACTTTGGCGGTCAGGTATCTTGCCTCCCTCAACTTCTTGATATCCTCTTCCGTGACGGAGGAGGGCATCCACCGGCCCTGGAGGCTAGATCCGGACATGATTGAAGGTCCGAAGCACCTGACCTGGGCTTTGGGTGTTAGAACTCGAGGCGGGGGAAGGATTCGATTGAGCATAGGAGGAAAAAGTAAAATCCTTGTCCCTTTATAAAGAGGGTGAATATAAAGAGTCCTCCTCGTGGCCGTTTGGGACTTGACTAAAATCTAGGAGTCCTAGGCACGGTTGGGTTACCCACGCCCGTATTGATGAGAATCCTGTAATAAGGGGGACACGATCTCTGCTTTGACAAGACGTGTCAAGAAACTGCCTCGCGTTATGTGCGGGGCTAGTTAAAGAAAAATGGTTCGAATAATCACCGAGCCATGGCATGATGTCATGTTGCCAAAACGTGTCAGCAGATTAGATTTGTGGAAATATTATTCTCTCTATGGTGGTATGTGGAACTTATTTTGCAGGGTCGGACACTATCCTTTTATTCAAACTCTTCTATGGTGTATCCGGAGGAGAAACCCGCCTTGCAATGCCGAAGACAACACTGCACGCCGGACTCATCGTCATTGAAGCCTGGTTCAGGGGCTACTCAGGGAGTCCTGGATTAGGGGGTCTCCGGACAGCCAGACTATATCCTTTGGCCGGACTGTTGGAGTATGAAGATACAAGATTGAAGACTTCGTCCTGTGTCCGGATAGGACTCTACTTAGTGTGGAAGGCAAGCTAGGCAGTATGGATATGGATATCTCCTCCTTTGTAACCGACCTTGTGTAACCCTAGCCTCTTCCGGTGTCTATATAAACTGGAGGGTTTTAGTCCGTAGGACAACATACAATCATACCATAGGCTAGCTTCTAGGGTTTAGCCTCTCTGATCTCGTGGTAGATCAACTCTTGTAATACTCATATCATCAAGAATAAATCAAGAAGGACGTAGGGTTTTACCTCCATCAAGAGGACCCAAACCTAGGTAAAACATCGTGTCCACTGCCTCCTGTTACCATCAGCCTTAGACACATAGTTCGGGACCCCCTACCCGAGATCCGCCGGTTTTGACACCGACATCTCCTATCAAAGAATCCACCTTGCAAGCCAATACACACAATAGCCCAAACGGCGGGGTTATGTCCAAGAATATGCATTTTCATCTTATGCTTCCAACTAGCCAAATTTGTACCATCAAAGTAAGGACCTCTACGGGGGTAATTTCCCTCACTAGACGCCATACTCTCCTAGGTTGTGAAACCAAGGCTATGACCACCAAAAGCTATGGAAATCAAAGCAAATGGAGACCAAAGCTCTGATACCACTTGTAGGATCGAAAGTATGTCTAGAGGGGGGTGATTAGACTACTTGACCAAATAAAAATCTAGCCTTTTCCTAATTTTAGTTCTAGGCAGATTTTAGCAACTTAGCACAAGTCAAGCAATCAACCTACACATGCAATTCTAAGAGTATAGCAGCGGAAAGTAAACCAATTGCATATGAAGGTAAAGGGAGGAGTTTGGAGTGTGCAAACAAAATTGGAGACATGGAGATTTTTGGTGTGGTTCCGATAGGTGGTGCTATCGTACATCCACGTTGATGGAGACTTCAACCCACAAAGGGTAACGGTTGCGCGAGTCTATGGAGGGCTCCACCCACAAAGGGTCCATGAAGAAGCAACCTTGTCTATCCCACCATGGTCGTCGCCCACGAAGGACTTGCCTCACTCGGGTAGATCTTCACGAAGTAGGAGATCTCCTTGCCCTTACAAACTCCTTGGTTCAACTCCAGAATCTTGACGGAGGCTCCCAAGTGACACCTAACCAATCTAGGAGACACCACTCTCCAAGAGGTAACAAATGGTCTGTTGATGATGTACTCCTTGCTCTTATTCTTCAAATGATAGTCTCCCCAACACTCAACTCCCTCTCGCACAAGATTTGGATTTGGTGGGAAGATGATTTGAGTGGAAAGCAGCTTGGGGAAGGCTAGAGATCAAGATTTATTAGGTTGGAGTGGAATATCTTGATCTGAACACAAGTATAGGTTGTTCTCTCTCAGAAAATGTATGTTGGAAGTGTAGGAATGTTCTGATGGCTCTCTCTCCATGAATGAAGAGTGGGTGGAGGATTATAAATAGCCTCCACACAAAATCTAACCGTTACACACAAACCACCAAACTAGGTGGGACCGAATCATGAAACTCGGTCAGACCGATTTAGTTCAAAATGTGAACATTGGGATTTTCGGTGGGACTGACATGCCAACTCGGTGGGACCGATTTTGTTAGGGTTAGGGCATAACGTAATCTCGGTGAGACCAATTACACAAACTCGGTGAGACCGATTTTGGTAATGGACTAACAGAGAGTTGGTCAGGCAAACTCGGTGGGACCGATTCGCTCATCTCGGTTGGACCGAAAGGTTACGAAAGGGAAACAGAGAGTTTACATTGCAATCTCGGTGGGACCGATGGCTCATCTTTGTTTGACTGAAACGTTACGAAGGGAAACAGAGAGATTAGAATCCTACCTCGGTGAGACTGATATCTCTATCGGTAAGACCGAAAAGACTAGGGTTTCTGGCAGGGGGTATGTCAACTGAACTCGGTTGCGCCGGATAGAAAGTTTCGGTGGGGCCGAGTTTGACATTTGGTTTGGGACATATGTGGATGTGAGAAAGTAGTTGAGGACTTTGGAGCATATCACTAAGCACTTTAAGCAAGAAAGCCATTAGGCAACACCTCATCCCCTCTTAATAGTATTGGCTTTTCCTATGGACTCAATGTGATCTTCGATCACTTAAAGTGAAAAGATGTAGAGTCCTGAGCTTTGAGCTTGAGCCAATTCTTTGTCCTTAGAATTTTGAGGGATCCACTTTTCTCATCCATTCCATGCCAATCATTGAGCTTTCCTGAAATGTTCATCTTTAAGTAGCATTAGCTCAATGAGTTATATGTTGTTAGGAATTAACAAAACCACCAAGGGATAGTTGCACTTTTAGGATGCCCAAGGCACCCCAAGTTAATATTCAAGGACAACCAAGAGCCTAAGCTTGGGGATGCCCCGGAAGGCATGCCCTCTTTCATCTTCGTTCATCGGTAAGTTTACTTGGAGCTATATTTTTATTCACCACATGATATATGTTTTACTTGGAGCGTCATTTTATTTTCTTTTGCTTTGCTTGCTGTTTGAATAAAATACCAAGATATGAATTTATTAAATGTTAGAGAGTCTTCACATAGTTGCATAATTATCCGACTACTCATTGATCTTCACTTATATCTTTCGGAGTAGTTTTTCATTTTCTCTAGTGCTTCACTTATATCCTTTTAGAGCACGGTGGTGGTTTTATTTTATAGAAATAATTTATCTATCATGCTTCACTTATATTATTTTTAGAGTCCTTTAGAACAACATGGTAATTTGCACTACAAAAAAATACACTTCCGTGATTATACATGTTTGTTACAGTAGGTCGCGTTTTTTGTCATGCATGTACATCCATGACAAATTTATGACAGAATCAAGATAGTCATACCTGTGCTATCGTAGAAGTGTTCCATAACATTACCAAAATTATCATCACGGAAGTTTCCACTTCCATGACGATAAATCGCGCGTCACAGAAGTGCTTTCGTCAAGGGTGACCAACACGGGGCATCCACCATAACGGAACGCCGTTAAGCTATCAGGTCGGGTTTTGGATCTGATAACCCGTTAACAGCCCCAACCAATGGGAAATTTCCACGTGTAAAATTCTTATTGGTCGGACAAAACACATGTCAGCTCGTCAGCGGGTCAGATAGGCGCCTATGATATGTCGACACATGGCACGGCCCAACAGTGGCCCATTTAGCTTACAAAGCCGGCCCGTTTGACTTGGTCAAAAGTTAACGGGCTGGCCCATGAAAAGCCTGTTAACGGTCTCTTCACAAATAGCCCATTTTACGACCCGTTAACTCACGACCCGTTAGGCCCTAGAGGAAATCGGCCCAACAACGTCATGTGGGCCGTCGAATATAATACCAACCCATTTCACTTTCGGCCCATGTATGGCCCACGACGTCTTTCGGCCCATATGAGGCCTTCGTATCTTTTGGCCCATTACAGGCCCACGGTGACTCTAGCCCATAATGAACAGTAATTTTCTTTATACCCGTTAACGGCCCGTAATTTACATGGGTCGTTTCCAGCCCGTGTTAGCTTTCGGCCTATTGACTGCCCATACGTTCTTGGGCTTCTTTTCGGCCCTCGATTACTTCCGGCCCATTACTGGCATGTCCCCTAATGGGCCAAATTCGGCCCATGGCAAGAGTCGGCCCGTTACTGGCCTGTTCCACTAATGGGCCAAATTCGGACCATGGCAAGAGTCGGCCCGTTACTGGCCTGTTACCCTAATGGGACAAATTCAGCCCATGGCAAGAGTCGGCCCGTTTCTGTCCTGTTAACCCGTTGCGCTGTTTCCAGCCCGTCCTATATTCTGGCCCATTAACGACCCGTTATGCCTGTGACAGAATTAAGCCTTTGCTGTCCTACGGCCTGTTAACAGCATGTTACCGTGCTGGGCTGATACCAATTACGCCCGATTATGGCCCATGTAGACCCATTTATCCGACGGCCCGAGGCCCACCGATTCCAGGCCCATTTATCGACGGCCCGTAGGAGACCCATGGATCCTATGGCCTGTATATGGTCCATGGTAGTTGCGGCCACTAGCAAACTAGGGAAAAAGAAGACTAGGAAATAAATAAGGCCGAAACAAACGCTAGGCTATTAAGGTGATTGCATAGATTACATCCACTCGGCATCAAATATCGCCACCAGTGCAAATATAGGGAACACCCTACACTATACAAAAATGGCTTTCTATTTTCTTCAGGCGGTGGCCGCACATTAAGAATAAATTTTGTATCGCACCAAAACAAATTACAACTATATAACAAAAGGAAGGTTGGCATAAAACTTAACAGTCTAGCAGATAAATGCACCACCAGAAGTTCAGAAGCTCAGTTCATTTGACCTGACTGTTACATTTTCATGTTGTATTGTCCGATGGAGCACCATAACCCTCGCCTTAATTTCCCCGAGGCTCCTGAACAACATAGCAAATGTCTGATAGTCTGGTTTCAAAACCATGCATATCTTGACGACATTGAGCAATGTTTCTCCTTGTTTCACAAAGGGTCTCTGTTAGGGAATGGACTTGTGTCTGGAGTGCAGATACAACATTGCTTTGAGCTTGCATATCTTGATCATGAGGCAGTTTGGACGATATTGCCTTAACAACCAACCAAGTATTACGCAGGAACGTGCTTTTGGCACTATTAGTGGACATGTACTGACCCACTGCAGCAAGAGCTGACATTGCGGTTATAGTTGCCTCGCCACCTTCAAAAGGTGGCGGTTCCACCATTTTTTCCATAGATCACTGAAAAGTTGAGGTTTTACATTAGTAGTACCAGAACAGAAGATATTAAGGAGGCAGCCAAACCAAACAAAATAGCTTTAGTCTATATACAGAACTTATTCTGGTGAACCCATGTAAAATATTAGTTGTATTTTATTGCAAAGTACATAATAAAACCAGGTTCCAAACATATGACCATGTACCATCGCTAATTTATTGTCTATTTCTTCACATTGTATTGAGGGCTAAGGATAAAGAGACAAAGTTTATAATACGGTAAGCATAGTATGACGTCATTCATATCACAAAACAACTGAGAACAGACAAACAGGCAATTGTTACGTTGTGTGGGCAACTCCAGCACGGAACTAGATTACGGGTCAAGATCAAAGAACATCACTCCTCTCTTTTAAACCTTGTAAGGTGCAATGATACACTAAGACAATTGTGTATAAAATTGAAAAGAGTAATAGACATTGGCTGCAAACCATGCAGTTCAAGGCACAAGTCAGAGTAAGTAGTAGTTAAAAGGCATGAGGATTAAGGACTTACAACAGCGGCTTTGACTGGTGTAGTCATGCCCTTCTTCTTGCTGGTGTGACAGTCCTTTAAGATTTCCATAGCATTTGGTTCAGGTACTTTTTGGTCCTTGCGGGCTTTCCTCTGCATTTGGAACAAGTCAATATAGATCCGATAATATGGTACGGCGAAAAGAGTGAAACAGCAGCTAATTACAAGAGCCTCGTAGTGTGCAATATAGCTACGAGATCTTGTCGTCTGTTGGAATTTCACTTTCGTACGGTTGCCCTTGTTCTTTGAATAGTTCACCTACAAGAAGATAGATTTGTGTGGCACATGCGTAAATAGGACTTCAACATGTGCTCTGATGACATATATATAATGTACCTGATACTTCGGATCGGAATAGTGTTTAACGAGGCCTCTCCAGTCTTCATCAAATATATTTTCCACTGGAGATGTTTCGGCAAGTTCACTGTTAGCCTTGCCTTCAAAGTGAGTTTTCCTCAAGTTATACCGATATTGTCACAGAGCAGACTTGAAAACATGGGTGCAAGCTTGTCTGGTTGCGTCATCTTGGCTAGCCAACTTGAACCTCATCTGTTGAAAATTATGGGAGTCTCATTATCAGCAATCTAGAAAGTATTGGACAGAGCAAGACGATATTACTAGTTTCCATACATAATCATACTTACAGATAAATGGTCGAGGACGATGTTGAACTGGGTTTCGTCTTTGTCATTCCTGTATTGAATCCATGTTGGGAGGATACGTACATGACACCTAACAGCAACCGCTGCCTCTGATACTAACTTGGCTGACTCTGTAGCATCACGTGGCCTTTTTAAACCTGCCTCAAAACGGATCTCCATTCTTCCGCTAGATTTAGTTAACATATCGAGCATTATCTCTGATGTTTGTTTCCTCTTGCGCCTAGGTGCTAGTCCAACAACAAACATAGGAAGTGTTAGTGTACATCAAACTGTGAGACTACATATAAAGAAGCATGCAACTGTAACTTGACTCCAGCAACTACCTTCTTGTTGTTGAAGCTCACAAGGTTCATGTAACACCCTCGATGCGACTATAGCTCCCACATGTCAAGGCACGACTTAGAGACATAATCAAATTGAAGGCATATGTCGCAAGTTAGGCAATCATCACAACATCCCATGTAATATAGATAATAAGAGGGGAGATAACATAGTTGTCTTACACTCGCCACGTCAATCAAGTACATAAAATAGCATTACATCATCCAAACACTCATGGCCCGACTACGGCGCCAAAATAAAAGATAACCCAACATGAAACACGGTCCCGATCACCCCAACTAGGCACCACTACTGATCATCAGGAAAGGAAACATAGTATCGTTGAGAGTCCTCGTCGAATTCCCACTTGAGCTCGAGCGCGTCACCTGGAGCGGAATCATCAGGCCCTGCATCTGGTGTAATAGTAATCTGTGAGCCACAGGGACTCAGCAATCTCGCACCCTCGCGATCAAGACTATTTAAGCTTATAGGTAAGGCAAGGTAAAATATGTGGAGCTTCAGCAAGCGACTAGCATATATGGTGGCTATCCTGTTCGCAAAAGAGAGCGAGAAGAGGAGGCAAAGCGTGAGCGAGAAACTAGAGGGTAACCTGCGCAAACATTACTCCAACACCGTGTCCACTTCCCGGACTCCGCAGAGAAGAGGCCATCACGGTAACACACTCAGTTGATTCATTTTTAATTAAGTTAAGGTTCAAGTTATCTACAACCGGACATTAACAAATTCCCATCTGCCCATAACCGCGGGCACGGCTTTCGAAAGTTCAAATCCCTGCAGGGGAGTCCCAACTTAGCCCATGACAAGCTCTCACGGTCAACGAAGGAATAGAGCTCCTCCCGAGACGTTCCGATCAGACTCGGTACCTCGGTTCTTCAAGACACTTCGACAGGTTAAAACAAGACCAGCAACACCGCCCGAATGTGCCGACAAATCCCGATAGGAGCTGCACATATCTCTTTCTCAGGGCACACTCAGATTGTCTTAGGTACAGGTAGGCCAGCCCAGAGTTGCCCCTGGTGGCCACCGGCAGCTGACAGGTGGACCAACACTCAGAGGAGCACAGGCCCGGGGGGGTTTAAAATAAGATGACCCTCGGGCTCCGGAAACCCAAGGGAAAAAGAGGCTAGGTGGCAAATGGTAAAACCAAGGTTGGGCATTGCTGGAAAAGCTTTAATCAAGGCAAACTATCAAGGGGTTCCCATTATAACCCAACCGCGTAAGGAACGCAAAATCCGGGAACATAACACCGATATGACGGAAACTAGGGCGACAAGAGTGGAACAAAACACTAGGCGAGAGGCCGAGCCTTCCACCATTTACCAAGTATATAGATGCATTAAGATAACAAGATAATATAATGATATCCCAACAAGTAAATAATGATCCAACAAGGAACGGTCTCCAATCTTCACCTGCAACTAGCAACGCTATAAGAGGGGCTGAGCAAAGCGGTAACATAGCCAATCAATGGTTTGCTAGGACATGGTGGGTTAGAGGTTTGACATGGCAATTTGGGAGGCTTGAAAGCAAGTGGTAGGCATCGTAGCATTGGCATAGCAAAAGAGCGAGCATCTAGCAAAGCAAAAGATAGTAGTGATTTCGAGGTTATGATCATCTTGTCTGCAAAGTTGTCAGAGTTGACTGGATCCTCGAAAGCAAACTCAATGGGCTCCTCATTAGTGAACTCGTCTCCCGGCTCTACCCAAACAAGACAAACAAGCAACAAGGACACAATCAACCACGTGCAAGGATCAAACAATATGATGCAAAGATGATATGCTATGCGGGATGCGATGCGGGATGCATATGCAAGATTTGACAAGGAATGCATGAACCTGGCCTCAACATGGAAATCCAAGTGTTCCACTGGAAAGATGAGATTAAATCGCTTGAAAACGATATAAAGAACGCCGGAATCGGAGTTACGGTTTGGAAATGGCAAGCGATTCAAATATGACACCGGTCTGCGATTTACAGCAAGTAGCCATCTAAATGCAATGAGATGAACATGCTACAGCACTCACACATGGCAAAAAAATACATGGCAGGGATGAATTCATGATTCTTAACAAAAGTCTAGCACTGAACTACGGCCAATTCATCCATTAACAGATTCAAACAAGCATGGCAAAAATGCATATGGTAAACAGATCTCAGACTTGGTGAAATTAACACTTGTCTGGAATTTCAGATCAGGTAGCACTCTTCGGAGCATGAAAACTGTATGCTACAGGACCTGAACATGGCAAAGTAAAGCATGGCATGGAGCTACTCAAAGAGCTTAACAAAAGTCCCTTAGTGACCTTGAGCCAAAAGGGATCAGAAAATACATTTGCAAGCATGTGAACATGGCAAAAACATAATCAGTTTTCAGACTTAGTGAAAACTGGCACATGCTGAAAACAGATATCAAGTAGGCATGTTTACAAGCTCGATGCACTAACTACGGAGCAAGTCATGACAAGCTAATCATACATCCATCAAGAATACACAAAATGCAAGCTAGACATGGTAAGAACAATAGCATAGCATACACGGATCAACTACAACATCCTCGGCAAAATCGCTAACAAGTAGACAATCTGCCCAGATTCACGAAATGACAAAAGTAGAGCTCGATTGACTCAATCTAGGGTGCTCCATAATTGCAAACAAAAACATGGATGTATAGAGCACTACAAGATTAACAAAACATCCTTACTGATCATCCTCAAAAGAGGCACAGATCACTAGGAAACAACATGAACATATGGCCATATGAGATAAACAGCTCAAGGACTTGGTGAAAATGCTAAGTCCCTGAAATCAGCATTACCAAGTGCCTCACTTTGCAAGCTTGTGCTAGTCACCACACACATCACAAAAATACATGGGTTGCACCTCTGGAAAGATGGAAAAACCCTTAACAAAACATATGTAGAGCTCATGGGCATATCATGCACACATTAATCATGGCAAAAATGACAAATATCTAAATGGAGCAGCAGATCTGACAATTAACTCAAGTAGCACTCTTCTAACAGCATTTCGGGCATCAAGATGAACTCAAATGAAAATGATGCAATGGAATCAAATGATGTCTCTCTGAGATGAACATTTTGATATGCTATATGCGCAAAACGGAGTTATGGATGCAAAGTTATAGCACGATGAACATAGACAAAAAGTTAGGGTTTTGGGCAAAAATTCAACCCGATCCGGATCTGGATCGGTACTGTAGCAGCACGTTCTTCGAGGATCACCGGCCCGAGCTCGCCGGAGTTGACAGAGTAGACGGCGGCCGGCGTCGAGGGAGAGGAGGAGGAGGCCGGAGCTGTGCGGCGGCGCGGTGGCGGCGTCCGCGGCGAGGGGCGGCGGCGAGGCAACGGGCCTCGGGGGCCCCTCCTGGGCCTCCCGGGCCGGCGATGTGGGGCGGCCGGCGGGAGAGTGGCGCGGCGACACGTGGCAGCGGCAGGTGGATCAGACGTCGTCCGGCTCCGTCCGGACACGTCCGGCGGCAGCGGTGGATGGATCTAGGGTTTCGGAGAGGGGATCCGCAAATTTAGAGGAGGGGGTCTTTATATAGGCATAGAGGGAGCTAGGAGAGTCCAAATGAGGTGCGGTTTGCGGCCACGCAATCGTGATCGAACGCTCTAGATGATGGAGAGGGTTTTGGTGGGTTTTGGGCAAACTTGGAGGGGTGTTGGGCTGCAACACACACGAGGCCTTTTCGGTCCCTCGGTTAACCGTTGGAGTATCAAACGAAGTCCAAAAGGTATGAAAATTGACAGGCGGTCTACCGGTAGTAAACCAAGGCCGCTTGGAAAGTCTCGGTCCAATCCGGAAATGTTTAATCCCCACGCACAAAAGAAAGGTAGAAATGACCACCGGAGGAGAACGAAGCGCCGGAATGCAAAACGGACAACGGGGAAAATGCTCGAATGCATGAGATGAACACGTATGAAAATGCAATGCACATGATGACATGATAAGAGATGCATGACAACGATAACAACACATAGAGACAAAGACCCGAACCCGAGAAAATAAAATAACTTAACGCCGGAAATGGCAAGAGTTGGAGTACATATTGGGTAAATCACATCCGGGGTGTTACAACACTCCACCACTACGAAAGGATCTCGTCCCGAGATCTAGGACTGAAAGAACGCCGGGTATTCAGAACGGAGGTGATCCTCACGTTCCCAGGTAGCTTCACGGTCGGAATGGTGTGACCACTTGACTTTGAGGAATTTGATTGAATTTTTGCGAGTCTTGCGTTTAATCTCTTCAAGAATAGCAACGGGGTGCTCACGATAAGAGAGATCTTCTTGGAGCTCAATGTCCTCGAAGTTGACGGTGCGGTCAGGAGTCTTGAAGCACTTTCGGAGCTGAGAGACATGGAACACATCATGAACATTTGCAAAGTTTGAAGGAAGCTCAAGGTGATAGGCGAGATCGCCTCTCTTGCTGACAATCTTGAAAGGTCCCACGTATCTAGGGGCAAGCTTCCATTTGATACCGAAGTGATGAGTACCTTTCATAGGAGAGACGCGGAGGTAAACATGATCTCCGATCTCGAAAGCCAAATCAAGGTGCTTACTTTCATAGTAGCTCTTCTGGCGGGATTGGGCTCCTTTGAGGTTATCTCGAATGACTTTGCACATTTCCTCTACCTCTGTGATTAAGTCATTTCCCAAAAGCTGACGTTCACCGGTTTCAGCCCAGTTGAGAGGGGTACGGCACTTCCTGCCATACAGAATTTCAAATGGGGCCTTGCCCGAACTTGCTTGAAAACTGTTGTTGTAGGAGAATTCAGCATAAGGAAGACAATCCTCCCACTTCATGCTGAAGGAGATCACACAAGCCCTGAGCATATCTTCAAGAATCTGGTTGACACGCTCGACTTGACCGCTAGTTTGAGGATGGAAAGTTGTGCTGAAGTGGATGTTGGTGCCCATGGCCTTCTGAAAAGAATCCCAAAACTTGGAGGTAAAGATGCTGCCATGGTCTGAAGAGATCACTTGTGGAATACCGTGCAGAGAGACAATCCGAGAGGTATAGAGTTCCGCTAATTGAGCTGCAGTGATTGACTCTTTGATAGGCAGAAAGTGAGCCACTTTGGTGAGTTTGTCGATGACAACGAATATAGCATCATTGCCACGTTTGGACTTTGGAAACCCAGTCATGAAGTCCATCTCAATGTGGTCAAACTTCCATTCTGGAATGGCTAGAGGTTGGAGGAGACCAGCTGGCCTTTGGTGTTTTGCCTTCACTCTTCTGCAGACATCACACTCATTCACGAATTGAGCAATCTCGAGCTTCATCCGAGTCCACCAATAAGCCTGTTTAAGGTCCTGATACATCTTCGTGCTCCCAGGGTGGATGGAGAGGAGATAATCATGAGCCTCATTCATGATCACTTTACGGAGGTCACCTTTGGGCACAACAATACGATCCGCGAAGAAGAGAGTGTCCTTGTCATCAAGGCGGTAGCACTTGTACTTGGGTTGACTCTTGGCAATCCCAATCTTCACCTTTTTCACCATAGCATCAAGAAGCTAGGCTTGGCGAATCTGGTCTTCCAAGGTAGGAGAGACTTGAAGGTTGGCGAGGAAACCTTGAGGAACAACTTGCAGATTAAGTTTGTGGAAAGCTTCACAAAGCTCGGGTTGATAAGGCTTGAGAATCAGACTGTTGCAATAAGCCTTTCTGCTCAATGCGTCAGCAATCACATTGGCCTTGCCTGGAGTATAGTCGATACTCGGATTATACTCTTGAATCATTTCGACCCATCGAGTTTGCCTGAGGTTGAGATTAGGCTGAGTGAAGATGTACTTGAGACTCTTGTGGTCAGTGAAGATGTCCACTTTTCTTCCCAATAAGAGATGTCTCCAAGTCAAAAGAGCATGCACAACTGCCGCCAACTCGAGATCATGAGTGGGGTAGTTCTTCTCATTGGGCTTCAACTGGCGAGAGGTATAAGCAACAACTTTCTTCTCTTGCATCAACAATGCGCGAAGACCTTGGAGAGAGGCATCACAAAAGACTTCGTACGGCTTGGATTCATCAGGCAGAGTCAGAACTGGAGCAGTGATCAATTCCTCTTTCAAAGTGTTGAAAGCAATGTCACTCTCCGGAGACCAAACGTACTTGACGTGCTTCTGGAGAAGATTTGAGAGAGGCTTCACGATCTTAGAAAAGTTTTCAACGAATCTTCGACAATAGCTTGCGAGACCGAGGAAGCTACGGAGTTGCTTCACGTTCTGAGGAGGTTCCCAATTCACAATTGCAGACACCTTCTCAGGATTCACGGCAATGCCCTTGGCAGAGATGATATGACCAAGATAAAGAACCTCATCGAGCCAAAATTCGCACTTGGAGAACTTGGCGTAGAACTTGTGTTCCCTCAGCTTATCGAGTACCAAACGCAAGTGCTTGGCATGATCTTCCTTGTTCTTCGAGAAAAACCAGAATGTCGTCGAGATAGACCAAAACGAAGTCATTGGTGTAGGCGTTAAAGATGAAGTTCATCATGCGAGAGAACATCAGAGGAGCGTTGACGAGGCCAAAAGACATGACAGTGTATTCATATGAACCATAGCTTGTCCTGAAAGCCGTCTTGGGAATATCTTGCTCACGGATTCGAATCTGGTGATAACCCATACGGAGATCAAGCTTGGAGAATACTTGGGCACCTTTGAGTTGTTCGAACAGCTCATTGATGTTGGGAAGTGGGTATTTGTTCTTGATGGTCTTCTTGTTCAATGGACGGTAATCAACACAAAGTCGGTCCGTTCCATCCTTCTTCTTCACAAAAAGAACACCACAACCCCACGGAGAAGAACTAGGCCGGATGAGACCCATTCTTTCTTGAATATCGAGTTGCTTCTTCAGCTCTTTCAACTCTTCAGGTCCGAGCTTGTAAGGACGCTTGCACACAGGTTCCGTGCCAGGCTCAAAATCAATAACGAATTCAACTGGCCGGTGCGGAGGCATTCCTGGAAGCTCTTCTGGAAAGACGTCTTGATATTCGCAAACGACTGGAATTTGCGAGATGGCAATCAGTTCACCCTTCTCATTGAGAGAAAACACATGAATGGTATCGTCACGAGAGGCAAAGACAATTACATCCTCAGACGAATGAGTCAATTGAATCTGCGTGGCAGCACAATCAAGATGCGCCTTGTGCTTAGAAAGCCAATCCATTCCGAGAATAAGATCAATATCCGAGTCCCCAAGAACCGTAGGAGAAGATAGAAATTTGTAGTCACCCAAGGTGATAGTAACATCCGGAACGATGGAGTTAGCATGCATGCGCCTACTGGGAGAGACAACTGCTAATGGACTAGGCAAAATTTGCAAAGCCAAACCATGCTTAGATGAAAACGGTCTCGAGATGAAACAATGCGATGCACCCGTGTCAAAAAGAACTTTTGCAGGAATATCATTAACAGGAAGGTTAGCCATGATGACATCTGACGAGTCCTCTGCCTGAGCTGCATTCATCAAGTTGACCTTGGCGTGCTTGGGGTTATGCTTGACCACAGCTATACTTGTCGATCTCATAGGAGGAGGAGGAGGAAGACGCCTCTGATTGAGACACTTGTTGGCATAGTGACCCTTCTATTGGCACTTGTTGCACGTGACCTCTGAAAGCGGACGGTGATACGGAGCACTCGATCTTGGAGCTTGAGACAAAGTCTTGTTCTGAAAGCCAGGGTTGGGTGGGTGGGAAGATCCACTGCCACCTTTGCTCTTCTGCTGATACGGCTGACGGAATGGAGGAGGAGGAAGCCAATACTTCTGCTGCTTGGCCACTTGAGTAGAGGAAGAAGGAGTAGTGTCTCTGACTCGCTTCTTGGATGCATCACACCTCAGTTGAGCGGCCTCTTGCTTCAGTGCCATGTTGTAGAACTCATCGTACCTCAAGGGCTCAAAGAGGACAAGAGCTAGCTGAATTTCTTCTCTGAGGCCACCCCTGAACTGGTATATCATGCTCTTCTCATCAGGGACGTCCTGCTTAGCAAAGCGGGCGAGCTTCTGAAACAACTTGTTGTAGTCATAGACAAACAAAGAGCCTTGCTTCAGGTTGCGGAATTCCTCACGCTTGCTTTCAACCACGCTTTGAGGAATATGATGAGCTCTGAAATCTTGACGGAATTCATCCCAGGTGATCACACGTCCACCTCTAGAATCTTTGTACTGCTGGAACCATTCTGCAGCTTGATCTTTGAGTTGGAAGGAAGCGAACTTGACAAAGTCCTCAGGCCTGACATTACTGCACTCGAAATGCTTGCACAGATCCACGAGCCAATCGTCAGCATCAGTTTCCTCAACACAATTGCTGAAAGTCTTTGGCCCGTTAGCAAGGAACTGGTTGAGTGTAGTAAAGTGATTCTAATTGTTGCCTTGATTCCCTTGGTTGCCTTGATTGCGCTCTTGGAGAATTTGCATGATCAACTATGTGTTTGCATTGGTTGCGGCCATCACAGCTTGCCATGCCTCCGGAGGAGGTGGAGGTGGTGGCGGATCCTGATTCTGGTTCTGACTGGTGCTCTTAGCAGGAGCCATCCTGAAGAGGTTGACCACCGTTAGCACATAGACAGATAAAATGAAGCTGAATCCAACGGAATGAAAATTGTAACATATAGTCTTCACATCCGAACAAAATGAACGAATGCATTCCTCTTGAAATGGTCACATATCCATAAATTGAGAAGCCACTTAGAATTTAGGTAGAGAAATAAATCAACAAGGTACGGATCAAGAACGAATAATCGGTAAGAAATCCCAATCTCAAACCAAATATCCATGGAAGAAGAACTAGAGCTACAAGAACTCCCACCTATGAAACTCCTGAACCTTTCCGGTTATGCAATCAGGTGTTGGGGATATAGGGGAAGCATAATATCTCACCCAAATCTAGCAAATCCTACATCCAGCTGTATCCATCCTTCAACACATAACCGAGAAAAACTTCGGAAACCATCTACCTCAACCTTCGAAAAGCATCCGTTATACAAGTTATGGCGATACTCCCGAACTCCCGCCCCAGTACTGGGTGGCGTCGAGGTTATCTCACCAATGAACTGCATAAAAGAGATTTTTGATGTCGGCGTACTAAACTCGGGTATTCTAGAACTGCAACGATAAAATTATGACGCCAACACCTTAGAGCTCAACTCCCCGGGACACTTCCACAAAACCCCTGACAGGAGGCACCAAGACAATGTTCTCGTCATAAAACCATCGGAACGATTCCAAGATACCCGCGTGATCCTAAAAAAATTTTAGTGAAATTTGAGAAGAGAAGAGTCAAAACTCTACGTCAGGATGCCTTACCAGAGCGATGAGGAGACTGGGAAGTAAAAAAGAATTCCTAAACTCTCCGATATATAATTCCTAAATGACTCAAAACATTTTTCTAGACACAACTCGGCTGCTAAAAACGATCAATCAGTGGGGGCTCCTAAGGTCGGGGAAGGCTCTGATTACCAACTTGTAACACCCTCGATGCGACTATAGCTACCACGTGTCGAGGCACGACTTAGAGACATAATCGCATTGAAGGCATATGTCGCAAGTTAGGCAATCATCACAACATCCCATGTAATATAGATAATAAGAGGGGAGATAACATAGTTGGCTTACACTCGCCACGCCAATCAAGTACATAAAATAGCATTACATCATCCAAACACTCATGGCCCGACTATGGCGCCAAAATAAAAGATAACCCAACATGCGACACGGTCCCGATCACCACAACTGGGCACCACTACTGATCATCAGGAAAGGAAACATAGTACCGTTGAGAGTCCTCGTCGAATTCCCACTTGAGCTCGAGCGCGTCACCTGGAGCGGAATCATCAGGCCCTGCATCTGGTGTAATAGTAATCTGTGAGCCACAGGGACTCAGCAATCTCGCACCCTCGCGATCAAGACTATTTAAGCTTATAGGTAAGGCAAGGTAAAATATGTGGAGCTGCAGCAAGCGACTAGCATATATGGTGGCTATCCTGTTCGCAAAAGAGAGCGAGAAGAGGAGGCAAAGCGCGAGCGAGAAACTAGAGGGTAACCTGCGCAAACATTACTCTAACACCGTGTCGACTTCCTGGACTCCGCCGAGAAGAGGCCATCACGGTAACACACTCAGTTGATTCATTTTTAATTAAGTTAAGGTTCAAGTTATCTACAACCGAACATTAACAAATTCCCATCTGCCCATAACCATGGGCACGGCTTTCGAAAGTTCAAATCCCTGCAGGGGAGTCCCAACTTAGCCCATGACAAGCTCTCACGGTCAACGAAGGAATAGAGCTCCTCCCGAGACGTTCCGATCAGACTCGGTACCTCGGTTCTTCAAGACACTTCGACAGGTTAAAACAAGACCAGCCAACACCGCCCGAATGTGCCGACAAATCCCGATAGGAGCTGCACATATCTCTTTCTCAGGGCACACTCAGATTGTCTTAGGTACGGGTAGGCCAGCCCAGAGTTGCCCCTGGTGGCCACCGGCAGCTGACAGGTGGACCAACACTCGGAGGAGCACTGGCCCGGGGGGGTTTAAAATAAGATGACCCTCGGGCTCCGGAAATCCAAGGGAAAAAGAGGCTAGGTGGCAAATGGTAAAACCAAGGTTGGGCATTGCTGGAAAAACTTTAATCAAGGCGAACTATCAAGGGGTTCCCATTATAACCCAACCGCGTAAGGAACGCAAAATCCGGGAACATAACACCGATATGACGGAAACTAGGGCGGCAAGACTGGAACAAAACACTAGGCGAGAGGCCGAGCCTTCCACCCTTAACCAAGTATATAGATGCATTAAGATAACAAGATAATATAATGATATCCCAACAAGTAAATAATGATCCAACAAGGAACGGTCTCCAATCTTCACCTGCAACTAGCAACGCTATAAGAGGGGCTGAGCAAAGCGGCAACATAGCCAATCAATGGTTTGCTAGGACATGGTGGGTTAGAGGTTTGACATGGCAATTTGGGAGGCTTGAAAGCAAGTGGTAGGCATCGTAGCATTGGCATAGCAAAAGAGCGAGCATCTAGCAAAGCAAAGATAGTAGTGATTTCGAGGGTATGATCATCTTGCCTGCAAAGTTGTCAGAATTGACTGGATCCTCGAAAGCAAACTCAACGGGCTCCTCGTTAGTGAACTCATCTCCCGGCTCTACCCAAACAAGACAAACAAGCAACAAGGACACAATCAACCACGTGCAAGGATCAAACAATATGATGCAAAGATGATATGCTATGCGGGATGCGATGCAGGATGCATATGCAAGATTTGACAAGGAATGCATGAACCTGGCCTCAACTTGGAAATCCAAGTGTGCCACTAGAAAGATGAGATTAAATCGCTTGAAAATGATATAAAGAACGCCGGAATCGGAGTTACGGTTTGGAAATGGCAAGCGATTCAAATATGACACCGGTCTACGATTTACAGCAAGTAGCCATCTAAATGCAACGAGATGAACATGCTACAACACTCACACATGGCATAAAAATACATGGCAGGGATGAATTCATGATGCTTAACAAAAGTCTAGCACTGAGCTACGGCCAATTCATCCATTAACAGATTCAAACAAGCATGGCAAAAATGCATATGGTAAACAGATCTCAGACTTAGTGAAATTAACACTTGTCTGGAATTTCAGATCAGGTAGCACTCTTCGGAGCATCAAAACTGTATGCTACAGGACCTGAACATGGCAAAGTAAAGCATGGCATGGAGCTACTCAAAGAGCTTAACAAAAGTCCCTTAGTGACCTTAAGCCAAAAGGGATCAGAAAATACATTTGAAAGCATGTGAACATGGCAAAAACATAATCAGTTTTCAGACTTAGTGAAAACTGGCACATGCTGAAAACAGATATCTAGTAGGCATGTTTACGAGCTCGATGCACTCACTACAGAGCAAGTCATGACAAGCTAAGCATACATCCATCAAGAATACACAAAATGCAAGCTAGACATGGCAAGAACAATAGCATAGCATACACGGATCAACTACAACATCGTCGGCAAAATCGCTAACAAGTAGACAATCTGCCCAGATTCACGAAATGACAAAAGTAGAGCTCGATTGACTCAAGCTAGGGTGCTCCATAATTGGAAACAAAGACATGGATGGATAGAGCACTACAAGCTTAACAAAACATCCTTACTGATCATCCTCAAAAGAGGCACAGATCACTAGGAAACAACATGAACATATGGCCATATGAGATAAACAGCTCAAGGACTTAGTGAAAATGCTAAGTCCCTGAAATCAGCATTACCAAGTGCCTCACTTTGCAAGCTTGTGCTAGTCACCACACACATCACAAAAATACATGGGTTGCACCTCTGGAAAGATGGCAAAACCCTTAACAAAACATATATAGAGCTCATGGGCATATCATGCACACATTAATCATGGCAAAAATGACAAATATCTAAATGGAGCAGCAGATCTGACAATTAACTCAAGTAGCACTCTTCTAACAGCATTTTGGGCATCAAGATGAACTCAAATGAAAATGATGCAATGGAATCAAATGATGTACTCTCTGAGATGAACATTTTGATATGCTATATGTGCAAAACGGAGTTACGGATGCAAAGTTATAGCACGATGAATATAGACAAAAAGTTAGGGTTTCGGGCAAAAAGTCAACCCGATCCGGATCTGGATCTGGATCTGGCCCAGTACTGTAGCAGCACATTCTTCGAGGATCACCGGCCCGAGCTCGCCGGAGTTCACGGAGTAGACGGCGGCCAGCGTCAAGGGAGAGGAGGAGGAGGCCGGAGCCGTGCGGCGGCACGGTGGCGGCGTCCGCGGCGAGGGGTGGCGGCGAGGCAACGGGCCTCGGGGGGCCCTCCTGGGCCTCCCGGGCCGGCGATGTGGGGCGGCCGGCGGGCGAGTGGCGCGGTCACTATTGATAACAGTGGACTGAAAATAAATAGGTCAGTCGATTTTTTAATGAACCGTCCGATCTATAAGGAACGGGCAGATGGCCTTCGTCTACCTCCCGCCAGTCACTGTTGACGATCTTTCTCGAACCGCTAGCGACCACCGGCCCAGACCCCTGCCTCCGCCGACCCGCCCTCCCATCGACCTCACACCACCACCGTGCTTGGCAGCGCCCCCAGGCCATCCCTTTAATCCCGGCCGACCTCCAGATCGGGCGCCAGTAGCTCTAGGCCACACACGCCCCTAAGATAAACACCAAGGCGCTGCTTCCCCGGCGTAATAGGCGTACTAGCGCCTGTTACGCCGGGTAATGCTTCCGTTAATTGGGAATCAAGTGGCCAGAAATTGAAATTCAGGGGGGCGACGGACCTCTAGCTAAGGTGAAATAGTATATGAGGAGAAACCTTGTGCATCGCGAGTTACTAGGAACATCTAGTATCAAGAAGAAGCGGTCAACTAGTGTCTTCTGTGGGATGAATACCGTGCAAGCAGAGACGTAAGATTTGCACGAATAAGGGAAGAGGAGTACCTTTTTCGGTTGCCGGTGTGGTCACCTCCACAAGTCGCACCGATTTTCTTCTTTTTATCGGGGAAACCGATGTTCTGGAGGGTGCAGGCTTGGATGAACCCATGGCCAAATTTTTGACTGTGTTGTCGTGGTCGTATGTCGGCGGAGGGGAAGCAGATCCAAGGCGGCGAAGGACGGCATAGCAGGAACAGCTCCGGTGTGGTGGAGGGTGGCGAAGTTGGAGCGGCAGCGGTGAGGCACAGGACGGCGTGGTTGAACTGGCTCGGGTACGGACAGCTCGGCCTCGGCTTCAACTACTAGCCATGGAGGGCGTTACGGTTGAGGTTGCAGTGGATGACGACGTCGGGGTATCGGCTCCGGCATGATGGAGGAGGGCGGCGGTTGATGGGTGGGATGGGGTGGCGGACGGAGGACGCCGGGGTTTCGCGGCTGGTGGAGAGGTAGTTTTGGCGCCCACAGAGTACGAATGGGGAATTGGACGGGTGGGGGGGAACCATGTTTCGGTCTGGGACGTGCTTGTTTTCGGCTTTTTTGAAGAGAAGATGGGACACGCTTGTTTGAAATTTGGGGAAAGTACAAACTTTGCCCCCCTCTTAAATTTCGGACCTACTGCGGGTTGGGGGTAGGATGGTAATCCCAGGTGTCCCAAATAGTGGGCGGGAGCAATTTTAGCCGCGCGCATGTGTGCTTAGGCGGCCATTGTGTATGAATGTTTTTCGGATGCGGTTCCGTGGCGTCTAGATGAAGCTACAAACCTACCGCGGTTTAGACCTTTGGACGTCGGGACGGTAGGTTTCATGGGTCGGAGTTATTAGAAAAGTAATTTCCTTGTACTACCAAACATCGGTCTCATTCGGTTTCGGGCGAGAAGAGGCTCTTTTGGCGCTTCGTTCGAAATTTTGAAACACAAGCATTCACGTTTAGAGTACTCTTGAACTATGAGGATTGACCTAAATATACAACATTACATTTAACCTTGTATGTTTGAAAACCTCATTAAATTATCCGCTTCTTTTTGAAATTTTGACACTTGAAAATCCTATAACTACGATTATTTTGGAATGGAGGAGCTAAATTTGAATCTATTTTGTACACGACTACATATGCTATTATGTACAAAATCAGAGCAAAGATTGGTGCCCCCATATTTAGGTATGGTTTACAAATGCCATGATATCAAATTCAAATAATTGAATGGACTTCATGTTGAATTCGATTTTTTTAAACCACCTTAAGTTTAATTCAAATGCATGCTAGTTCATAGGTAGTAGCATTTATAATGTCCATTGTGTAACTTTTGTATGTATAATGTGCTTTTGTTGGGGAACGTAGTAATTTCAAAAAATTTCCTACGCACACGCAAGATCATGGTGATGCATAGCAACGAGAGGGGAGAGTGTTGTCTACGTACCCTCGTAGACCGAAGCGGAAGCATTGACGCAACGTAGAGGAAGTCGTCGTACGTCTTCCTGATCCGACCGATCCAAGCACCGTTACTCCGGCACCTCCGAGTTCTTAGCACACGTACAGCTCGATGACGCTCCCCGGGCTCCGATCCAGCAAAGCTTCGGGGATGAGTTCCGTCAGCACAACGGCGTGGTGACGATGATGATGTACTACCGACGCAGGGCTTCGCCTAAGCACTACAACGATATGACCGAGGTGGAATATGGTGGAAGGGGGCACCGCACACGGCTAAGGGACAGTCACGAGGATCAACTTGTGTGTTCTAGGGTGCCCCCTTGCCTCCGTATATAAAGGATCCAAGGGGGGGTGCGGCCGGCCCTAGAGGAGGCACGCAGGAGGAGTCCTACTCCTACCGGGACACTACTAGAAAAACCCCTACTAATGGCGCACCTAATATGGCCATTAATGGCGCATCTGTGGTGCGCCATTAACAGCACGCCATTAGTAATTTTTACTAATGGCGCACCACCTGGTGCGCCATTAGTATCTGGTATACTAATGGCGCACCGCGGGTGCGCCATTAGTATAGGCCAGCGTGCGCCATTAGTATGCCTCCCAGGGGCCATGTATACCCAGGTGCTTTGGCATACTAATGGCGCACCACCACTGGATGCGCCATTAGTAACCGCAGCATACTAATGGCGCACTACCCAGTGATGCGCCATTAGTATGCACTGTCATACTAATGGCGCACTGTCCTGTGATGCGCCATTAGTATGAATATTAGGTCTTTTATCTTTTTATTTTCTGTTTTTTGCACAGGTTACAAAATGTATAGTTTGACAAAATATAGACAGCACACATCAACAACAGATTCATCGAATACAATAGAAGATTAGTCTTTGAATACAATTCATCATATTAGTCTCCGAATACAATTCATCATATTAGTCTCCGAATTAAAAAGACCGAACAAAGATAGAACATTATATTACAAGTCTCGAGACCGCGAGTAGCGAGTTTGTCTTCACATTACAAGTCGATATCGATCATCTAAACTACCATCACATAGAAGAGAGCTGCGGTCATCGCGATGAGCATCATCACGATGAAACTCGTCTTCATCCGGTTCCTCCAACGCTCCCTCCCCTCTCCCGCTAGATAGCGGGCGTATCTAGATTCGGCCTCGGCCCTAGTGGTGTACCCTTTGTAACTGTTACCGCTGAATCGGTGAACCTGTCTCCGACACTCCTCCCAGTCATCGTAGACTCCGGGAACCTTACCCTTGTACACGACATACGTCGGCATCGCTATGCACTAGCCAAACGAAACGTTAATACCAATTCACAGACAATACATAAGCAATATATAATTATGCAACAGAACGATCGGTAGAGAAAAGGAAGACATTAATAGCATCGATTACATCTAAGTTGAACGACTCTCGAAACCAAAGAGACATACTACAAGTTCATTAAAGTTTAATTACAACATGAGCCAATCGATGTTTCAGAACTAGACAACTCGACTCAAGGGACCGGAGCGTGGATGAAGCCGCCATCTATCATGGGAGTCATGAAAGAACGGGCGTTGTCATCCTACATTTGTAGCATTGTGTCGATGTCACTGTTGGACGGTTGATTTCTGAGGTAGAACTGCCCCGAGGTACGAAGGACATCTTGATGGATGATTTCCGCAAACTCCGACTGGATGCGAAAGAATTCTTGTCGGAGGTCCGCGTCCTGGATTGCCGACACGCTCGCGGCCCAATCTTTGAGTTTACTCGGTAGCAGAAGTTGATGATGGTCCCGTACGATCGCCCGCATGTGATGGATGGCGTAGTAGGCACCCTTCTCACCGCCAGGCGGCTGCTTGACGCAGCAGAACATCGTATTGTGGGAGAACATGTGCTTGCCGTACTTATGAATAGGCCTGGTGAAGGTGCCTCCAGATTGGGCGTAGCCGGGGAGAACATCATCAAGAACCTTCTTGACATTTGTGTAGTCTACGTTCGACTGACGGTCCGGGTCGAAATACGTGGCCATGGAATATTTGGGGCTTAGGAGGATGAGCGTGCAACGTGTGTCACTGCAGAAAACACAGAATGTTAAAAGAAAAACGATCGAAAAGTAAGAATTCATATGTTACGGGCCGGTTGAGGGGAGGACTTACTCGGGAAAGTAAGGCACGAGGAAGTTATCCTTATCTTGGTTTGCCAGAATGACGCCTTCGAGGTAAGAACTTGCGACTTGCCGGTCCCCAGCGCTGCCCAAGATCTTGGCACGCATGTAGAAGGGGTCGACTATCACGATGTCCGGGGTCTTGTCGCGAATGATCCGCATCTCCATACTCAGCGAAAATAGCCGAACGAAGGTGTAGTGCAGCGGATGAAGGTTCAACATAGCGTGGATGTCATCAAAACGCAGGACGATCGTACGCCCGATGGAGTTATCCACAAAGCCCTTGCCCTCTGGCACCTTGGCCGCGAAAACCGGGTATGCCACATCCTTCTCCCTGAGACGCCGCTTCTCCAAAGCAAGAACACTATCATGCAGACTCCGCATAGCACCGGTTGCAGCATTGAGCATATTTGTCGGTAGCATCGCCCTACCCGCCACATGCACCCTCCTCGAGATATCCTGCGGTGAAGGTGGCCCGTCCTGAGCACGGATCGTACTCGGTGCCGGCTGGCTCGCACCCTTCTTAGTCTTTCTTTTGCGTGCCTTCTTCTTCTCATGTAATGGGACCGAGTTCTGCTCACAGACCGCCTTCTTGAGTCTGTTGGGGCTGATAATATTTCGCACCTCGCCTATCAGAGGCTCGGTGAAGTCGGCAGCTGGAGGCGTCTCCTGAGAGCTGAACGCCAGACGGCGCCTGTTGCAACTTGGCTTCTCCGCGGTACGAGCTAGATCACACACGTCTTTTGTTGGGTTTGGTTCTTGAGAAGGAGGCCCCATGAAGTCGCCATCGTACCCATGCTCGGCAAAGTACTGATCGACGTTGCCAAATGTATCATCGTCGTCGTCGTCGTCGTTCTGATCCTGTGCCATATGCATGTTTGGATCCAGTGGCATAGGGATGTCCGGCACCGTTACGGCGGTCTTGCCATGGGGCCGACTTGGCGCCGGCACGACTGGCGGTGTTGTCTTTGGGGTGGTGTCCCCCGCCCCCAAACGAATCTGGCTCTTCGGCCAAAGCAGGGGCCAGCTCAGGCAGGCGCTGAGGGTCATCACGTCATCATCGTCGGCCCCGACGGGTCGAATCGGAGGTAACAAGTCGTCGCAGCCTGGCCGCACCCGAACCAGTTGAACCCTAAACAAGTTGGGTGGCATCTGGGTACCGTGGAACAAGGGGTTGCCCGGTTGAACGATTTTGCCCTTGGCGACATCGACCAACTCGTTGTTCACGAAGTGGAGGAGAGTACACGGAACGTCGGCGGCGCCCTGCGAAAACATGTAGGGCGTCAGGGATGCCCAGTCAAAGGTAAGGAGATGAAGTCCTCGGCCGAGAGAGGCTTAATTAGTTACCGTGATGATGGCGTCGAGCTCGGCTAATGTCGAGGCACCGCCAACGGCGGGCGTGCAGTTGACGGAGCGGCCGCTTGCTGAAGAGGTGCCGGCCGGTGTACACCCGGGTGCATTAAGCTCCCGTGCCGGCGTCGGAGACACCAATGCCGCCTCCTCCGGAGGCACCAATGGCCCCGCCATCGCATTATGCGAGTTGCTGGCCGTGAAGCTAGGAATCGGGGGCGGCCCCTGTTGGCCGCCCGCAATCCACGCACTCAACCCCGAGATCAAGGTAGGCACAAGGGCGGTGATCGTCGCTCCGAGTCGTTGTTCCACTTGCTCTTGGACAATCTCCGGAATCCGCGCCACCTGTGCCTTGAGTTCTTGAACCTCTCGCGCCTGGCTTTCCGAGCTGGTCTTTTTCTCCTTCCGCACACCAGCGGTATAGTATGACCCCCATTTTGTCGACAAGCCTTTGCTGGCCACACGACCAGCTGACGTCGGCTTACTGAGCTTATCCTTGTTCTTCATTATATTCAACCCCCTATTTAGAGTGGTGTCCCAAGGGTTGCTCTTAGTCGACCCCGCGCTACTGCTTTCAGTCGCCTGCGGAAGGAATGTGAACCATTTAGAAATTCGGCTTCATTAATTAGAATGCAACCATATGGAGCTAATTACGTGGGGGTGTATTCCTTACCAGAACAAGCTCAAGCCGCCTGGTCTTCGGATCCGTGGTAAGCTCCTTTGTTTTCGGGTCCTTCTTCTACCGGGCCCTGACAAAGTTCCTGGTCTGCTTGTCACCGTATTTATCGAAGAGGGGCGGTAGGCCTTGCTCGGCACGGTCCGCCTCCTCCTTGTCCCATATAGGCTCCGCCACTCTGTAACCGCCGGGACCGAGTGTGTGTTCCCCTATGTTCAGCTCCCGCATTTGTTTCCCCCACTCACTTGATTGGGAGCTTGCGGTGCTCGAGCAATTGATCTTGAAGTCATTGTAGTCATCTTCGGTGATCGAAGGATTTTTCTCCTTGATCTTCTCATAACTCTCACCTTTCTCGATCATTCTCTTCACATTGCTTTTCCAAGTAAACAGGGCCTTGCTCATCTTCGTGAGGGCAGCATTGTTCACTTTATTCCCTTTGAGGCTTGTGTTTTCGAATTCAGCGGGGAACTTGTATCGTTCGTGCAGCTTCGTGAAGAGGAGGTGGCGCAAATTCCCTCGGTCAGGATGCCTCAGGTTCTCGGTGTTGATCGAGACGGTGCTCCGGACAATGCACCCGAGCTGAAGCGAGTACCCCTTGACTATTCGTTCGGGCGCCGTTGGATTCCCATTGGAGTCCACTTCAGTAACTTCCTCCTTGAGGGTGCGGAGCACGATTGGGCACCGGTCCTTCCGTTGCCTCTTCGGCTGGCTGCTATCTGTGCGTGCGCCGCCATCATCAGTGGTGGCATCCTCGGAGGCACCATCAGTGGTGGCATCAGTGTGGTCATCCTCGGCGGCACCATCCGTGGTCTCAGGATCGGTGGGGAAGGCGGCGGCCTCATACAAGTGAGGTTGTTCCTCCATCTCCTGGGACAGCTCCCAGAATGCCTTGCCGCCCGAACCCCCGGCCTCATCGTTGTGGGACATGTTTCTCTCTAAATAGAAACAAAGTTTGGTCAAAAAGTTGGTTATTGTCAAGGAACAAGATCATGGTCTCATCATTTAGGGTTTGTCGACACCGAGGCATCCTAAAATCTAAGCTTTTATCATTGAGGGTTTTTCGACGCCAAGGCACCCTAAAAGCCTAACTTTTCATCATTTCGGTTTTTATCGACACCGAGGCACCCTAAAAGCCATGCATTAGTCACAAGTACGCCGGGGCACTTGATCCTACTTAATTAACTACTAAGATACCCCGGCCTATGCATTAGTCACAAGTACCCCATATGTCCTATTTTTAGCAAAGTCATGCTAAAATTCACGGAAAATTTCAGCATGACCTTTGCTGAAAATAGGACATATGGAGTACCCGAATTTGCCGGAACGGAAGTTAATCGACATTCCGGCAAACTCAAGGGCCTCTCGGGGTACCTGCAAAATCATCACAACACGATGGTCGGAGACAAAACCCAGCAAACTAGCAAAATCATCACAAATTGTTTTCTGTTAAAGATGATCATCATCTTTACAAGTCTTTCTCAATGTGATCACAAGTAATTCAGAGGCATCACAAGTAATTCAGAGCATCACAAGGCATTAGTAGTTCAGTACATGAACAAGTTTTACAAACCCATATAAGAACAAGTGAATTCTAGTCCCATTGACACTCCTGGTTTTCTACAAACACCAAGTACTAGGGCACACAAAAGTTCTGAAATTTGTGTGCCTAACTGAATTAACTGAATTTTCAGTAACCGAATAAACTGAATTTTCAAAACTGCAAGAAGCCAATTAAAAAAAATCCAACAGCACTAGAACTGAGCTGATTGACAGTAGTTTTGTTCACTGTTATGAAGAAAAACTTCTTCTTGTAAGAAAGGACTTCGCGTGTG
This sequence comes from Triticum dicoccoides, assembly GCF_002162155.2. Taxonomy (NCBI): domain Eukaryota; kingdom Viridiplantae; phylum Streptophyta; class Magnoliopsida; order Poales; family Poaceae; genus Triticum; species Triticum dicoccoides. The sequence continues at coordinate 99,906,365 of NC_041392.1, forward strand.
GTTTGGAATATTCAAAAATCAAGTTGAAATATAAAACCATATAGAGGTAGGTATGCTACAAGTCTACAACATATATACTAATTAATCAACTGCAATCAGGAGACAGTTTCTTCTTCTAAGTCCATCTCACGGTTCGCTGAATTAAGAAAAATACATCATCATTTCAGAAAACTTACGCAAACTACTCAAAACAGGAAGAAGAAGAAAAACACATTTCAGAAGGAAAAAACTGCATGCAAAAATAGCTTTCAACTTAACTCGAATGCTTGTATATATCATTATAAAAATTGGGTGCTAACTGACGCAAACTTCTGATAATCATTCAGAGCAGCTCAACAAACTTTGAACAAGCAGGACTCATGGCCAAATTAAAGTAGAGTAATCCTACGGTGCATTTCCGATAAATCCATGGATGGATGTACGTATCACTACAGATTGAACACAACATTTCCATTAATTTTTTCTCCAACTGGTAGTATAATAACTATACTCTAATTCAGTAAGTAATTTAATCTCTGGGCCAAGACCTACAAGTAGATTAATTAACTAAGGAGGAGAAAAAGACCTGCGGCGGCTCTCCATGTTTGCGAGAACCCTTGCAATCTACCCCCTCTGTGTCAAAATATAAGTCATTTTTGACACTATCATAGTGTCAAAAACCGTCTTATATTTTGATACGGAGGGAGTATTTCATAGTTTATATCTATTTGTGAGCCACTTATCCCTTGCTCCCAATGCTGCTTCAAGTTGTACTCTTTGTTGAGATGGCTAGCGAAGATTTATTTGACCAATTTATATGCTACTCAAAAGAGGATATATGCTACAGGAGTACATGTACTTCTCTGAACTGAAGTGTAACCATTTATTTGTCAAAAGTTTCTGTACATATCTATTCCCAGGTCGTACAATATTTTGACATCCAAGTGTGCAGCAAGACATTCACAAACAGAGCAGCAGCATACAGTTCCAAGTTTTAAGTTCCAGGACAGGCCCACACTGTCGTTCCTAATTCAGAGATGTGATTCAGCATTTGTTCAAAACTAACACTTGCATATATACCAGCAGATACTGCCCTCAAGTTGCAGTTATTCCTCACAGGTATGTGCTAGTGTAACATGCTCTGTAGTATGTTGCTCTATGACTCATAAGCGCAAGGTGCTTACTTTTCTTCCCATGATGTGACCATTACATCAGCTGATTACCTCCCACTAGACTACATTTCTTCCACATAGAAGATAAGAAGAAAAAACTACTACCTCCGTTCCTAAATATAAGTCTTTCTAGAGATTACACTATGGACTACATGTGGATCAAAATGAGTGAATCTAGACTCTAAAATGTGTCTATATACATCTGTATATAGTTTGTAGTGGAATATCTAAAAAGATTTATATTTAGGAACGGAGGGAGTAGACTTCATTTCCTCTGCACCGGTTCTTGTCTGTGTTTGATACTACTTGCTCCACTCACTCGCTCACTCAGTAACCGGCTGGAACTTACACTGACTTGGTTGCAGTCATGGATCTCTGTTATCATAGCGGGAGACAAGTAGCAGAGAGGCCAGTTGTGCACAAACCTACAGGGAAAGAAAAAAAGGAGCTTCCAAACAGTTCAGATCTTCAAGTATGAGTGTATGTGAATTCATTGCTGCTACTAACTGGGTTGTCAATGATCACAAAGGCCGGCCTTTTCTCAGCGGTGCTCTGCTCACTTCTTTTCCTACAGTTCACTGCTGCTTTTTGAATATGATAATCCGTGATTGCAGCTGCACGCGTGCTCTGCTAACACATGACTACAGTGGATATTGAGTATACTCTGCATGTGCAGCTGCATAGAACAAGAGAGTAATGCCATGGGAGGTGGCCAAAGTGTCAAGCCAGCTTTGACATTATTACTCCACAACATTGTCCTCTCTGTGGATGAACTAGTGCAAAGAAGAAGACAGTAGGCAATCTAACCTTGGCCACTACTAGTTGGTAACCTTAGTGCCATCATTCGGGCCTTGTGTTAAATTATAGGGGGAGAGGAGGAGGGGGAGCTCACGGGGGCGACGAGGTCCGGGTGGTGGTGTGGGTGCTCGGGCGACGGTGGTGTGGACGGGGCGGCGTCCGGGCCACCGGCGACGAGGGCGGCGGGGCGATGGCGAGTCGGCCTGGCCACCGGAGTCGGCCGGGCGAGGTCAACGGCGAGCGCCCCCTCTTCCTCCTCCTTCTCCGTGGGGAAAGCGGCGGGGCGGCGGCGTCGGGAGAGGAGAGGGCGGCGTCGCGGCGTCTCACGGCGTCGGGGCGGCGTCGCGGCGTCGGGGCGGCGTCGAGGCGGCGGGGCAGCGGCGTCGGGAGAGGAGAGGAGAGGGGAGGGGAAGGGGATCGAGGGCGAGGGCGAGAAGGGGATCAAGGGCCGGGGAGGAAAAATATGGATGGGGGCACAATACTAATGGCGCACCACCCCCCGGTGCGCCATAAGTATATCCACACTAATGGCGCACCTCACCCTGGTGCGCCATTAGTACTTTTTTTTATTTCTGCTCGAGCCAACAGGTTATCTCCCACCTGACCTGATCCACACCAAGTCCCCTCTACTAGCTCGACTGGTCAGTAGCCAGTTCTCACACCAGGAGGTCCTGGGTTCGAATCCCAGGCTCCACAAATTTTTTTTTATCATTTAAAAAGCTGTTTGATACTTATTTATGTTTAAATATGTTCAAACTTGTTTAAATAATAACAGTAATATTTTTTTATAAGACAGTAGCATTTAAAAAGCTGTTTGATACTAATTTTTTTATAAGACGGTGCGCGGGGTGCGGGGGGTCGGCGGCGGCGGTTGGGTAGGGGAATCGAGGGTGCGGGGGGTCGGCGGCGGCGGCCGGTGGACTGGGGGGTGCTCGGCGGCGAGAGGGGCCGGATCTGGCAAGGTGGGATAGCGATCGAGATGGAGGGGGATCGAGATCGAGTGTCCATGAAATTTAAAAATATTCATGATAGTTCAAAAAGTACCCATGAAATACAATCGAGAAATGAAGGCTACGATTTAAATACAATCGATCTTAGCTAGCTATCTGTTCACAATCTTCTTGCCCTTCTTTTTCGCAAATGGAGTTCTTCTGTGGAACGGACGTCCTTTAGGTAGGGTGGTCCTGCTTCTTCTTGTGGTGTATGCTGCTACTTCATCATCGTCGTCATGTTCGATCCTCGGGTCGCCGTACTTGTCGAAGTCTTGCTCATTGGCTACTCCATCCATTCCGATGATCTTCCTTTTGCCTCTCCTCACGACAACACGACTGGGCTTTGGCGGGTCGGTAATGAAGAAGCATTGGTCCACTTGGGAAGCCAGTACCCATGGCTCATTTTTCGCGGTGACGTTTGCGCCCGCGGTCTTGGATTTGGCTTCGGGTATAACCATGGTGGTCAAATACCGGTCTTCTTTTATGACGTTCTTGGCCCATCTGACACGGAACATCGGGACCTTCTCTCCAGCGTAGCTCAGCTCCCAGATCTCCTCGATCCTTCCGTAGTATCTGTCCTTGTCGTTACCGGTGTAGGATTCCATCGTTACCCCGGAGTTCTGATAACCATCGCTCTTCATGTCCTTGGCCTCGGTGTAGAATGTGTAGCCGTTGATATCGTACGCCTCATAGGTCATCAGGTTGTGCTCGGCGCCCTGTGACAAGGCGAATATGAGTTGTTCTTCCACGGAAGAATCCTCATGTAAAGGGTACGACAGAAGCTTATGCTTGAACCAACGCGTGAAACATGAGTTGTGCTCTTTGAGTGTATCTCCGTCCGTCCTCTGTTGGCCTCGGTCATTGTACGTCTTTTTAATAAAGGTTTTGTGCTCTACCACCCAAGGATCGACCACGTCTATGTGTTGTAGCGCGACTAGGTTTGCTCTTTCAAAGTCGGCGAGTCGACCCTCAAAGTCGACATGCATTTCGCGGCGACCCTCACGGTGACCCCATCCAGCGAGCCTGCCGAGGTGCCTGTTGACGGGCAGACCAACGGGGTTCTCGATGGCTAGATAATTCGTGCAGTAGGAGATGCACTCTTCGGTCAGAAAGCCCCTGGCTATGCTTCCTTCTGGACGTGACATGTTGCGAACGTATCCTTTGATGACACCATTCATCCTTTCGAACGGCATCATGCTGTGCAGGAACGTCGGCCCGAGTTGGATGATATCCTCCACTATATGGACCAGCAGATGCACCATAACGTCGAAGAATGTGGGCGGGAAGTACATCTCAAGCTCGCATAGTATCACCACGATCTCTTCCTGTAGCCTTCTGAGTTGCCTCACGCCAATCGACTTCCGAGAGATGACGTCGAAGAAGTTGCATAGGCCAAATAGCGTTTCACGGACGTGCGCGTCCATGATCCCACGGATTGCAACTGGAAGTATCTGCGTCATCAGCACGTGACAGTCGTGAGACTTCATCTCGCTGAACTTCTGCTTCGCTGGGTCTAGGTATCTGCTTATCTTCCCCGCGTAACCGTAAGGAAGTTTTACTCCTAGGAGGCAGGTGAAAAACTGCTCGATCTCCTCCTGACTTAGAGTGAAGCACGCGGGAGGGTAGTCATTTCCGGTCTTCTTGGCCTTTTTGCCTTTGCGATGACTTTCTGTGTCCTGCTTCGCCTCATCATCATCATCATCATCATCATCATCATCATCATCATCATCATCATATATAGTGTGAAGCTCCTGCCTGATGCCCATTGATTTCAAGTCTGCCCTTGCTTTCGGCCCATCTTTGGTCCTCTCCGGCATGTTGAGCAGGGTACCAAGCAGACTCTCGCACACGTTCTTCGTGATATGCATGACATCAAGGCTGTGAGGCACACGGTGGATCTTCCAGTACGGCAAGTCCCAGAAAACAGACCTCGTTTTCCATACCTTCAGCAGCGGCTCTGGCGCCTTTCGCTTCTTTCCCGGCTCTGGCGCCTTTTGCTTCTTTCCCGGCAGTGGGCAGTCTTTCCAATTTTTCAACAGCTTGTCTATTTCCTCGCCGCTCCTCGTACACGGGCGTTTTCGGGGTTCGGTTTCACCATCGAACAGATCCTTGCGTTTCCTCCACGGGTCATCGTCGCGAAGCCACCTTCGATGTCCCATGAACACGGTTTTCGAAGACCCGGGATCTCTATCTAGCTGGCGATACGTTGTGTCATCCATGCACCTTACGCATCCAGAAAATCCGTGGACTACCTGCCCCGCAAGATATCCGTAACCGAGATAGTCGTGCACCGTCGTGAGCAGTGCGGCTCTCACAGGGAAATATTCTTTCTCTGCGGCGTCCCACGTATTGGCTGGCGTTTTCCACAGCGTGTCAAGCTCCTCTTTCAGCAGCCCCAGATACAGATTGATGTCGTTCCCTGGTTGTTTCGGCCCTTCAATTAGCATACTCATGTGAATGTACTTCCTCTTCATGCACAACCAGGGGGGAAGGTTGTACATCCACACAAACACAGGCCAGGTGCTATGTGTGCTTCTCTGGCTGCCAAACGGATTGACTCCATCGGTGCTCGCACCCAGCACGATGTTCCTTGGATCGTTCCCAAATTCTGGGTATTCGAAGTTCAATGCTTGCCACTGGCTCACATCCTTAGGGTGACTCAGCATCTTGTCTTTTTTATCTATCTCCGGATCATTTGCGTCATCTTCTCGCTTCTTCTCCTCCCTATCCGCGTGCCAACGCAGGAGCTTTGCTACCTTAGGATCCGCGAAATACCGCTGCAGACGAGGAGTGATCGGAAAGTACCACACCACTTTTCGAGGAGCTTTCTTCCTCTTCTTGTATCGAGTGACACTGCACACCGGACATATTGTAGACTCCGCGTGCTCGTCCCGATAAATGATGCAATTGTTCATGCACACATGGTATTTCACGTGCGGTAAATCCAGAGGACACACGATTTTCTTTGCCTCCTCCAAACTGGTCGGGCACTTGTTCCCCTTGGGAAGACGTTCGTGCCAGAATGACATGTTCTCGTCGAAGCATGCGTCGGTCATTTTGTGTTTTACCTTCATCTCCAGAGCCATGAGCGTTACTTTCAGGCGGGTATCCTCGGGCCTGCATCCTTCATACAACGGAGTAACCGCGTCTAACTCAAGTTGATCCATCTTGGCTTTCTCTCGGGCGGCAGCTCTTGCGTTATCCGTCTGCTTGAGAAGCAGCTCTTGAATATGAGGGTCCTGCACCCAGCCCATCGATGGTCCAACATCGTCTGCTCCGCCGGCATCATCATCATGTCCTGAATTTCTACATGATGACTGTGTACAGCATCACCGTTGTGATCATCTCCTGGGGATTCTTCGTCTTCTCGCCCCCCCGAGCCGCGGTGGTTGTCTTGCTGCCCTTCCTCATTTCTTGCCCGGTCCCCATGAACGACTTCGTAGTCATCATCATCACCTTGCCACCGATAGCCATCCATGAAACCACGCAAGAGCAGGTGGTCCCGCACCTGCCCGGAATCCGGGTCCGCAATAAGGCTATTCAGCTTGCATCTTCGACACGGACATCTTATCTCCGTCTCGTTCTTTTGAAGCATATTGGCCTTCGCGGACCTCAAAAACCTATTCACGATGCCTTCGGTCATCGTGCGGACCATGGTCGCCTGCGGGGTAGAGCAAAACGATATTTTAGAACCAAGAAAAAATTTGGCATGACTTTCCCTAAAAATAGGACCAAAAAGAATGCTTAATGCCAAAATTCTCGCCGAAACGGAAATGAATCAACATTCCGGCAAAATATTGGCAACTATCGCATTTCAAATACCGGTACACCTCCAAACACAAACACATATGCAACACCACAAACATATGCAACACCACGAACATACATAGATCTAGCTAGGCCATAAAAAGTGCATGTGCACATTGTTTGTAGGGAGAACAACATAAATATAGCTTCCCCCCTTACTTACCTAGCAAAACAAGGTAACTTAGCCACTTAATTTGAATGAATCTATGGTGGAAATGAGGTGAAAAAGAGGAGGCACCCGAGACAAGGAGGAGGCGGTGGAGAGAATGAAGTGGGGAGAAAGTGAGTGTGGGAGGAGAGGCTGTCCAAAATATCTTGTTGCTGCCCACTTACTAATGGCGCACCAGCAACAAATGCGCCATTGGTAATCCAGGTTACTAATGGCGCACCCCCTGGCGGTGCGCCATTAGAACTTTTGCAAAAAAGGAATAAAAGCAATAATAAAAAAATAACATTAGTGGCGCACCTCCTGGATGGTGCGCCATTACTAGTTACAACTAGTAATGGCGCACCACCAAGGGATGCGCCATTAGTATGTTTGGACAGGCGCACTAGTTCAAAAAAAAAATTGGTACTAATGGCGCACCGTGGTCAGGGTGCGCCATTAGTAGTTTCAACACTAATGGCGCATCAGAGGGTGGTGCGCCATTAGTATATACTAATGGCGCACCACTTGTCTGGTGCGCCATTAGTGTCATTTCCATCTATAGCCCTTTTCCTAGTAGTGGGAGTAGGACTCCCCTCCCTTTCCTTGTCCAAGTAGGAGAGGTGGAAGAAGAGAAGGAAAAAGGGGGGCGCCGCCCCTCCCTCCTTGTCCAATTCGGACTAGGGGGAGAGGGGGCGCGCGGCCTGCCCTGGCAGCCCCTTCCTCTTCTCCACTTTAGGCCCATGAGGCCCATTAACCCCCCGGGGGGTTCCGGTAACCCCCCGGTGCTCCGGTTTTATCCGAAACTTCTTCGGAACACTTCCGGTGTCCGAATATAGTCGTCCAATATATCAATCTTTATGTCTCGACCATTTTGAGACTCCTCGTCATGTCCGTGATCACATCTGGGACTCCGAACTAACTTCGGTACATCAAAATGCATAAACTCATAATAACTGTCATCGTAACGTTAAGCGTGCGGACCCTATGTCAGGACCCCGACTCAATGCCACATCGATCTAGCATGTAACGCCTCATATCACTTTGCGGCCTCACGCATGGTATTCCCACGGGTGTCGCCTTACCTTAGCCCGGGAACGTTTGCGCCTTTTGGCACACGTATATGACGGTGTCGCTAGCATCCATATGATAAGGAGCCCGGGCTGACATGGCTAGTCGTAAACCCAAAGTGGCACAGACTTACAGGGACAGGCATTCATGACCCAGCATCGAACGTGTCGGTCATCAGCGAGTGAATCCAGGCTGTAGCACTGGGCTAGCAGGACTCTGGTGAACCGGCTGTAGCGGGCTAACAGGACTCC